>NC_086319.1:244689792-244989792 GCF_036172605.1 Pelobates fuscus | reverse complement strand
ATTTTGCAATTTGGTTTTCAATTCAATATCATTGAGTGTTATGTAAATAAAACCTACAATGCATAAGAAATATTCAGCCTTAAAGCCTTAAATTATAATTGTTGGATATTTCCAAATGATTTAATCATTTTGGATAAACTTTTAAAATTATTTAATATCATGAAGAAAATGTTTACATTTTATATCATTTTGATATATATTTTTTTATATCTGATTTTTTTTATATATCTTTTTAAACAAAAATATCTAATAATTTGGGAAGCTTATCTAACAATATTAAATTGGGGCCTAGATTTGGCAGAATTAAATTACTCACTGAGAGTAGATCATGAGAAGAAAACATTTGAAAATGAAGTCAAAATGTATATTTGAAGTGTAAAGTAAATAACATATTAAAACATATATACAGAACTTTCTCAGGATGTTCACTTAGTTTAGCTCAAAGTTAAAGGGATTTGTTGTCAAGCAAAGTTATTCATCAAACCATTCTATTCAGGCCAAAATAGCCATACTAGAAAAATTCTCAAACTCATCTGGTTCCAGCTCTGCTTTTGCCTAAAATTTGCTAATCTTGGCAACTCCCCAACTAATCCCTTGTAAAGTGGATAACTCCCAAAGTCTAATCATGCTATGCCTAGCTATAGCTCTGTTTTATTATTATGTTTAACTCCTTCTGCACAATGGTTTCAGCAAATACAATGATTTATTTTAGTTATTTATTACTGGTATTTATAAAGTGCCAACATTTTCCACAGCGCTGTACTATTGGGAAAATTCAATACAATAAGAACAGACCAATACAACAGATAGAGGGCCCTGCCCGTAAGCTTACAATGATATTTTGAAACTTGCAGCAGATCTATCATGAAAGGGTTAAACATAAAAAATGCAACATTTCCAATTTATATTGCCCACAGTATACTTAAAATCCTATTAATATTGTTGCAGAGCACATTTTAATAATTTTTTTGCTATTAGCTTTCAACCTCAATAAACTGTTGTTACTTTATTCAGATATGGTCACATTTTGTCAGTCTAATGCAGCGTTTCCCCATTGGTGTTCCGCGGAACACCAATGGGGAAATGCTGCACTAGAGAACAAAACTGGGGTTCCGCCGTGAATTGCCACATCAGAGATGGCCGCCACTTATTAAGAGATTGCAAGATGCAGATCTGCATGCCTGCCCTCAGCCCACCCTCTGTCAGCCCGCCCTACGTCAGCCCCTCCTCCTCAGCCCGCCCTCTGTCAGCCATCAGCCACTTCATATCCACTCGGTGATAGGAAGCATTCAGGCACTCAGATTACAATTCAAAGGGAAAATTATTTATTTTACTTTCATTTACACTGATTACTACCCTTTAGATTAGTGTCCATTGTGGCATATGTGGATAGGGTTTTTTTTTTATGGTTTTTATGACTGTGTGAAAACAAGTTACTTGGGTTGGGCTTCTTATACTTTACTTTTGTTAAACTGTTTTAAAAATTATTTTATTTAAAATATACATATATATATATATATATATATATATATATATATGTAGTCTGCTTACTCTCTGTATACATTAGTGATATGCTAAAAAAAACTATCTATAATGTTATCTGCCAGTTTTGACCCAAATTGTCTGATTTTGCCCTCTTCCTCTTCCTGTGCCTCATTAACCCCTTAACGACCAAACTTCTGGAATAAAAGGGAATCATGACATGTCCTACATGTCATGTGTCCTTAAGGGGTTAAAGGCACTATTGAAAGTAACACTATAGTCACCAGTACAACTACAGCTTATTGTATTTGTTCTGGTGAGTGTGGTCAGTTCCTGCAGGCTTTTTGCAGTAAACACTATCTTTTCAGAGAAAATTCTGTGTTTACATTACAGCCTAGTGATTACTCCACTGGCCACTTCTCAGATTGCTACTAGAGGTACTTCCTGGGGCAGTGCTGCACAGTGTGTAGCCCTGACATTCAGTGTCTTCATCCTCTGCATGGAGACACTTTGATTCAATGCATCTCTACGAGGAGATGCTGATTGGCCAGGGTGGCATTTGGCTTTGCCCCTAGGCCTGCCTTCTTTGGCTGAATTGACAATGTCAGCCAATTCAATGTTTTCCTATGGTAATGCATTGTCATTGGCTGAGATCATCACTTCTAATTATGTCAGCCAAGGAGGTAGATCAGGGGCAGAACCAGCACCAGCAGACTGGAATAAAGGTTATGGTGAGGAGGGGGAAGCTATATAGTGGTTTGTTTGTTTTAGGGTCAGGAATATGTGTGTGTGTGTTCCTGACCCTATAGTGTTTCTTTAACCCCTTAAGGACCCACGACATGTGTGACATGTCATAATTCCCTTTTATTCCAGAAGTTTGGTCCTTAAGGGGTTAAACCTTGAACTATGAGTTCCCATGAAACATGGCAGACACAGCTTTTCCTTCTAGGTCAGGAATCCCAGGATGTTCCTGTAAGGGAAGTGCAGACTTTAAAATAGGGCTATCCTAAATTTGTAGCCAACCATAAAACAGGATGTAGACATCTATCAGTATGCACTATTTTCAGACAGAAACAGGAGCTTCACTTTGGAATAATTTGCATCCATTCTTAGTATATAAAGTTATTACTGCTTTATAAAGAAATGTCTTAATAAAATGTTGGCTTTTTAAAAGGAACATTGTTTTGCATATATAGGGATACTCTGAGAGCTTGCAATTGTATTATATAGGATTCATTCATTATCCTCTTCTATTTGTCTTAAAGAGTTACTCCAAACCACTGCAGTACTTAAGCTGGACTGCCCTGGCCTAGTTTAGCTACAGTTTGCCCCATTACCTGGGTTCCTACTGGGCTTCAATGCTCCCTGCTGGCACAGTGATGCACTTCCAGCTTCTGCAGAGCTGTAGAAGCCACAGCAGTCAACATGTATTGGCTGACAGCGTCAGCTGACCACTATCCCTCTTACTTGCATAGAATTTACATTAGCCAACCTGGAACGCTAAAAAATAAAATAAAACAACACTGTGTAGTGATATTTATTGCATAAAAATGGTACAAACATGCGTATAATCCTCCTATATACACACACTTTGGTGTTGGTAAAACATTTTTTTTATAAATAATGGCGTGTGTATAAAACAATAATAATAAGCCAATAGTTACTCACTGTGCACAACTCCTCCAGGTCAGAACCATTTATGATATGTGTAGTTGTTCACACAGCCTGCTTTCTCTGCCACTATGTCAACAGATATTAAAGGAAATAGAGACGTGTCTGGTCTCCGCATATGTGCCTGTCTTTTTGTATGTCTGCTTGTGTGTGCTTGGCAGTGTATGTGTGTTGTTACGGCAGCCCTGCCTGAATTCAGGTCACTTCCTTCCAGCTAACCAGGATACAGTGCGGTGACAGCAAAGGGAGAGAAGAGGGCAGAAAGAGAAGTGGAGAATGAATTGCGAGAGCTGGAGAGCAGCCTCAGACTCCCAACAGCTTCTGCTGATTCAGATCCAAGTGGTCTCCTAGGGAAGCCACCCTCCTGCACCAAAATGATATGGAAACAGGAAGGTGGCTACAAAAACGTGAATTATGACCTGAGTGAGTGAGTGTGTGTGCCGTTGTGTGCATTTGTGTGTGTGTCTCAGTGTATCTGTATGTAAGTGTGTATCTGTGTCAGTGTGTGTCAGTGCATACATTCCAGCATGCTAATGCCGTCATTACACCCAAATGCATGCCTGCATACAAGTCTCAACACTACATCCAAACACACCACTAAATTCAAATGCAAACTCAACATAAAAACACACCACTGCTTTCAAGGGGCAACAGTACATACAAAATCAACTCTACATTCACACACACATACATCATACACAAACATGTTTACATTCAAACACACAAATGCTGCTCGGTGCTCATAAATTCAACTCTGCAAGGTTAAACAAATTGTGTATCCTCAGCTGGCAATGCAGTATGGGAGATGTACAACAGATGGGGATCTACCTGTGTCCATTCTTGGACACAAAAATGTCTTGAAACAGGGCCTCTCTACATTAATTCCACCACTGAAGCACACATATGCGGTCCCACAGTTATCAGTAAGCTATTGCTTCTGCCAGCTCTACGAAAGAAAAAGGAAGGAATCTGCAGCTCAGATTTAAGCCAGGGCCCTCACATGCCCTACATCTTTTTTCCTGCACTACTCCTCATTTCTTCTTTAAACTTATTTAGGAATACAAAAAATAATTTTACCACCATTGCATGGCTGGCTGTGGTGGTTCTGAAGCCAGTCACAGCTCTTCCTTTGGTGGTTATCTGCTGAGGGGACTTAGCCCTCTGCTCTGCTGGGGCTGACAGTGTCAGTAATACAGCAGGTTGTGAGAGGTTATGATTAGTGTCGGAACTGCAGCGGTCACAGAGGTCGCAGCTGCGTCACTCCAGGGGGCCCGGACTGGCTGCGGACCCATGTGACCGGGTGTCCGCAGCCATGGGTTCCAGCCCTGGCCCGCGCGGTGTAACCGCCATGGCCACGTGTTCAGGGGCCCATTGGGTGGCCAATGCTGTTAGGGTCACCCGATCGAAATGAATTTCCAGTGGGCCTGGTCAGTGCTGCGCTTTAACAGCGCGACAGCTCCCTCTGATGTCAGCCGCTGACACGCTGGGAGGAAGTGACTGCCCCGGTCACTCCTCCCAACAACCACCGGGAGTCGCGCGGGAGGAATGAGATGAGGGAGTCAGAGTGGGAACTCTGACTCCCATCAGCTTTAGCCACTGAACCCTAAAAGGTAGGAAACCGGAGGGTGACTTAAACATTTTGCATGTGTGTGTATGTGTTTGTGTGTCTGTATGTAAGTTATGCCCAGTTTGCGCATTGGCAGATAGTGCAGCTGATCACTCTTAGTGCTGCACCACTAGGCTTAGCTCATTTGAAATAGCCTCTGCCTTACACTGAGCTGTAGTGGAGGAAGGAAGAAGCACCTAGGAGACCCCAAGTAAGAAGTCAAACTGTTCTAAAATGGTTGACTCCTTATAATAGGGAGTAACAAACAGAAACGTGTCAAAATGCAGCTGTGACACTTTTTATACATAGTTTCTAAACACAGGGCTGATTCTAGGGTCACAGACGGCTGGGTGCAGAAATATTTTTGGTGCCATTACCCCACCCACGCCCCCATATGGGCGTGGTCATGTTACTAACACCTCCCCCTTTGCAAATGTCCAGGCATGCATGTTTCTATGGCAACGACTCCACCTCTCCATTTATAAGCCCAACCTGTTTTTCTAATCAGACACACACTCACTGATAGTGACATACACTCACTAAGAGACAAATACTGACAGACGCACACTTTCAATGACAAACACACAATCTCACTGATTTTAAACACACTCACTGGCTGAAAGATAGACCCACTCACCTACAGACACACTCACTGACAGACACACTCACACATTCTTGCACACGTTATTGCACACTCTTACAAATTAATTTTATTGTTTTTGATTTCTTTTTTTTATGCCCATCCAGCCTCCCTACCTCTCCTTGGAGTTCAGCGTGGGGCAGTGCTGTAATCCTGCCTTACTGAATAAGTGCCACTTTGGGGGGTGTTAAGATGGCCAGATGGCCACTTCCTGGGCACCCTGTGAAAGGGCTACTATCAGTGCCCCCCACCTGTGGGTGTCCAATCACAGTGCACCCCGTGCACCCACCTAAGATCGGTGCTGCCCAAAAAGATCATTAGGGGTCTATTGAGAGGGGATGGTATAGCAGTTTAGCCATGCATTAGGGTGTGCCTGGAAACACCTCTTGCACACCTCTATGCTCTTCTTCAATCTATAGAGAATCATCAAACATCAAAGTTTAATTAATTAAAAAGCAAGTTGCAACATTTTGGCAAAATTGCCAAGCTGACCTAAGGAGACTTAAAGAACCTTTCCATATATGCTTTTTGCTTAAATTTTGCAATTAGAGTTTTTAATTCACTGCCACTTGAAATTTAATATATAAACCCTTGGTTTTTGCTGTGTAGAACAGTTTAGTTCAGAGACGGGAAGAGTTGCATGTACATTTCGTGTTAACTTTTCAGCATTTTTTATTTACAAATTGATGAAATCAAAACATTTCAAAGGGCTATTCACTAATTTCAAAATTCAAAGTGAATTTCAAATGTAAGCTCAGGATAGATGAAATGGAAAAAAAAAAAAAACATAATTCGGCTATGCTTCCACATCAGCTACTTTGACCTTAAATTTGAAATTAACTTTGAATTCTCACTTTACTGAATAACCCTTTAAGTTGAAAATAAAAACATACTAAACAAAGCATAACCACAATAAAAAGAAAGCACTTTTTAGTTAGAAAAAAACATTGTATTTTAAATGTTATTTTTGCTATGGAAGGATTGGAATACGTTTAGATTATCCAAAGCCTCAGAAGAGACACAGTGTGTACATTTGCAGGTAGCTGGAGTAACACAGCAATTAATACACAAAGAGCACATAATCCTATAACCCTTTGTGTTGCAAAGTCCATGTGATAATGCTTTCTGGAAGATCAGCAGTGCATGAGTCCTTGGTAAATTCATCCAGTCCTTCTCTGGTTAAATAAGTGAATTAACGAATGCTTCCAATTAATCCCACTCCTTATAGCACAGGGGTCCAGATGTTTGGAGCAGATTAGAGCAGCGTGTCTGCCACAGTATTTCAATGAGAAAAGGCAATATATATATATTTGACATATTTAAACTCTGTTGAACACCCTATCCTCTCTAATTATTGTTTTCCCAAAGAACTTCCTCCCCTGTTCCTTTCATGAGTAATTTCCATTGAACTCGCGTCCTGCAGCTATCTCGATGTTCACTGCAGAAGGAGGAGTTTCCTATGTTATTGTTTTTGGGGGGAAGGGTCCACCCAATTTTCCTATTGGAGAGAAGGAAAGATCTGTCTATGTCAGATTTCCCTTTTTTATCCTCCCAAGGAGCAGTGAGGCAGGACCAGTGATACATTCTGCTTGGAGATCAGATGTACATTCTATTCAGGCAGTCTGCATCAGCAGCCGGGGATCTTCATCACTCTAGCAACCTGGCCAAACATTATTGCACTTAGAGCACCTTCTGGATCACAGTGGACACAGAGAGATCCAAGGGACTAGGACTGGTGGAAGAAGAGATCAGGTGGCGGTGACTGAGCAACTGGAGGACAAAGTAAAAGAGAACTGTGCAGAGGGACCCCTGGATATTATAGGGTCCTGTTTAGGGAGCTTGTACGTTGGAGAAGCTTCAAAACAATTTAGAAGCTCATCAGCTGGCGACAAGCTTGCAAAGACAAGTGTTTGAAGAGCAGAGATGGCTAACGTGAAGCTCTTGCTGGGACTCCTGTGGGCAATAGGTAGGTGCATGGACATCCTCCTTTGAAATACTTTGTTAAAACTTCCCGCTCCACAGAGCCCATCTTCTCTCGTGTTGTGCTGATTAGTCACACAGCCATGCAGTGAGCTGATACCCAGTGCATGGTAAATAGGGGGAGCTTATTGTCATGCTTTCCCTGTTGTAGAAGGAGTGTTGGGTAGTGCTGCTAGTGCAGCATGTGGGATTCCTCTCACCCCCTTCCTATTGTCCCTGTGTCTGGTTGCCTTTAACCCCTTAAGGACACATGACATGTGTGACATGTCATGATTCCCTTTTATTCCAGAAGTTTGGTCCTTAAGGGGTTAAGATTAAAGTCTGACATGAAATGCAAAGAACTCGTTTTTGTTATCAGTCTGGCTGTATAGTTTGATAAAATTGTATATATAAAGTATCGTATCGTGGTCACTTTTGTAAGCAACACTTTGTTTAAACAGATTTACTTACCTTTAGTATGCAGCATCCTTTTTTTTAATGGATACTGCAGGGGGACATGCATACAGATTTGTAGTGTTATTTATAAAAAAAAATATATACAATTCAGAGATGAGTTTTTAAATAGGAGCAAGCATCAGAAACAGTGATATTCCACCCGCTGCACGTTTAAAGTTTATTCCCAAAGTTGATCTTTGTGCGCAGTTTCACCTGTCTTCTTGCGAGCAATAAGTTCAACATGTTTAATAGCAGTCCGGGGGTAAAAATCTAAAAGTGGTGCAATCACTATGGAAACCAGTGGAATGCTTGTGCTGATTGGTCAACATTTTTCTTGGCTTGCACTTTATAAATAAAATCAGATAACAATAGTCTAAACTGGTCTCTCTCTCTCTCTCTCTCTCTCTCTCTCTCTCTCTCTCTCTCCCCATCTCTCTCTCTATATATATATATATATATATATATATATATACATATACACACACACATAGCCCTGCCTTATGAATATATATATTCACAAGGCAGGGCTATTTAAATGAAGAAGCAAATCAGTTCTAGTATGGCACTCATCCACAGCGTTTTATGATTTTTGTCAAATAACATTGGTAATTATACAAACTGAATACATATTTAGTGACACTGCCTATGGGTTTGCAATCTAGATGTATGTAATCAAATGTATCATTGATTGTGCCAGTATAAGCAGTACATTATAACAATTAGTATACTATGCACAGTCAGTATGATGAAGATGGAATCTGGAAGCAAGTCTCTGCAGTCACTTTGCACTGAATGTGGAGAAAACTGTGAGGCACTGAGTGTACAGTAGTAATGTATAGAATAGAGACAAAATTAGGCTGATATGCAAGAAGTCCATTGATTACGAGGGATGGATACACTGAAAATATTGAATTAGTTCACAAAATTGTTTTCTAATTTGTTTACTTGAGGACAAGTGGAAATACTTTCAGAATGTTATGTTTTCAAATTGCACAAAAGCTAAAGTTTCAAAACTTCTCTTTAATTACTTCTTGCTATTTGGAGTTGGCATTGTAGATTTCTGATGTGTAAAAAAAAGTACAGGGGGATATTTCACTAAATTGTAAATGGTTAGGAATTCAAAGTACATTTCAAATTTAGTGCAGAAGATCAAGTGAAAATGGAGATGAATTGGATAATTCACTAAGAGGATTATTGGCCCCAGAACAGAATCAACTTTTTCTATTTCAGCTATTTTTGCCTAAATTTAGAAACTTACAGTGAATTAACTTTAAATTCCCAGTAATTCTCCCTGAATATCCGGTCAGTGTTTCTGATCTTTCACACTGTAGTAAATAACCTTTACAGGATTTAATATTCGTATTATATTTAATGTAACTGCATCGCACCCAATTAGTTCAGTTGCTGACATCAAATATGGAATTATTTGAACTAGAAACTGAGGTGAATTGACAAAAAAAAATTAAGAATTATATGCCAAAATATTTAAAAAAAATTGTCATTCTGGCTGTTTTTTTTTTCACAGAGATTTCTAACAGGTGTCAGTATTTTAGATTTTCAGTGAGAGAAAACATCTGTTTCACTTGACACATGCGTCAAAATCACAAAAAGACTATCTATATCCTTAGCCTAAACATGCACTGTTGGAGCATACGCATCAATTTTGAGAAGTGAGATATTTAAGAGGGTATATTTTTGTTAAGTTTGTATCACGACACCCTATTTTATGTGTTTCTGTGTGAATGTGACTAAACTAATTTATAAACTGTATGTGTGAGTCTATAAACCATTTGATAAGATCTTGTATTTTTCTACACCTTAGTTTTAAAAATGTAAAATGTGTCATTTTTATACAGTACTTTGAGATCCTTCTGACTTCTGAAAATAATTTTTTAGAAGTAGTTCCACATTTAGTTGTAGAATACAAAGAATAAGAAAATATTGTGCTGGTTTGAAAAATCAGTGTGAAGTAGAAATGGTGCAGATTTTTCTAATTCAAAATGTTATCCGAAAGAATTTTTTAGCCTAAACTGTGTGAATCAGTTCTCCTGTTACCGCAAATTCCTACCTAATGAATACAACTCAGCCTATTTGGAAACAATTTATCAATATGGAGGTTGTTTTATTGAGGGAAATTCACAAATCTAATGTACAGAGCTCTCTAGTATCCATCCAAGAAATCACTAATTGAATATCTGCCACTTTCTCCATGATCCGTACACTGTTAACACCGAAAACAACCAAAATATGAATCCTTTTTCTCATAATGTCCCAACTGGATTATTACAACTCCGTGTTAATGAGATTACCTTTCCATTGCCTATCCCCTTCAACCTTTCATAAACACCTCTGCTTTTGCCCCACTCATCGGTCATCTTCCGCTTTGCCCCTTTCGTCATGTTCCTTACAGGTTCTGTCACTTGCAGAATAAAATACAAAGTTCTGACCACTGATTGCTGAGCTGTGATACTGCAAATCTAAAAACTCTGCTCTTCTTTTCACAAACTTTATCACCTGCCCTCTTCATTCTATCTAGGACTTGCACCTCTCGTCTTCTCTTCCATTTCTGTTTCCAGGACATCTCCCCACATTCCATAAAATTAGGCAATCGTTGAAAACTCACCTATTCAGAGAAGCTTACTACATCCGTATCATCTGAGACCTATACAGAATTCTAATCCACAGAGTAAATCCCCTATCTGTTCCTACCTTGGTCATCACTTCCAGAAGTGTCCCCTGCAACCTGACTTTCCACTACTTCACAACACCCTTACTAGGGCTTAAAATTTAAAAATGTATAGTACTCTGCTACTAGTCAGGTCTTAAAAGCTACTCACCATTGCAAACCATAGTATACCCTTCAAGGGTGCTTTTCTACTTGCCAGGGCTAAATTTTCACTCGCCAATATAGATAGTGGAAATTTTGAATCCTGTTGTTCTTACCTTTTGCTTCTGTCATTCATTTCCCTTTGTAGATTTTGGGCTTGCAGCAGTAGGGCTATCAGTTTTTCTATTCCAGTATGTAGCCTTGTGAATGTTATGTTTTACAGTATCTAATGTTAATCGTCATTAACATTAGATACTGTAAAACATAACATACAACACTGAAACACTGGGTTATTGTGTTAATAACCCAGTGTTTCACAACATTTATTCCTATTTACATCTTTACACATTTGATTTAATCAAAGGCAACATTGAAATGCCTTTTCATTCATTACATTAAGGATGCCATGGTCCTTGAGAGCTATAATCCTCTAAGATATTTAGGTATTCTCTACTAAATAGGTAAACAGTTAAATAGACAGTCCAGACACTATTAGCATAAGTAAGACAGTAGTTATAGTGCTAGGACGTTGTCCCTTTTCAACACAATGAATGCTTCAAGTGGTTTCCCAACTGAAATTGCAACTTATAATGACTTCTCCAGTCTCAACATTTTTCAACCCAATAGAATCCCTTACAACAGCACAAATGCAAAACAGGTATTGTCTCAAGCATACCTGATGCAACTAATCAAGGCTTCAACACTTGAAATACCTGAACTGGTTAGGGGTTGTTGAGTGTCACATTTGACTGCATGTTAGAAGTTAAGAGAATATATCATCAGCCTTCACAAACAAGAAATAGTATACAAAAATATAGTAAAGGCCCTGAATGTTCCTAGAGACACAGTTGTAAGCATAATTTGCAAGTTCAAAGTTCAAAGAACAGTGGTTACACTACCTGGACCAGTCAGAAAAAGGAAGCTATCAATGGCTGCTACCAGATTTCTGAGAAGGCACCTTGTAAAAAATCCTCGAGTGACTGCAAATGATCTGCTTGGTGATAATAGGAACTGAAGTCTTAGTAAGCACAGTAAGGCGCGTACTAAAAGTAGGTGGTTTCCATGCCAGAACTCGTAATACGTATACAACTGCTGATCCAAAAGTACAGGAAAAGTGTACTCCAATATGCCCAAAATCATATAAATAAGCCACAGAAGTTTTGGAATTCTGTGCTGTGGAGCGATGAAACAAAACTGGAACTTTTTGACCCAATGGATCAGCGGTATGTCTGGAGGAAAAATAATGAATCAAATGCTGAAAAGAACACTCTGCATACAGTAAAGCATTGTGGTGATTTGATGATGTTCTGGGGCTGCTTTGCATCCTCTGGTATTGGAAACAAGATGGATTCATTGAAGTATCAGGAAATCCTAGGAGAAAACATTATGCTATCTGTGAGAAAGCTGAAGCTTGGGCGTCATTGGACCTTCCAACAAGACAATGGTTTCGTGCATCTCTCAAATTTCACCAAGGATTGGTTGCAGATAAAGTCCTGGAAAATTCTACAGTGGCCATCACAGTCACCTGACTTAAACCCCATAGAGAATCTCTGGTGAGATTTTTAAAGAAGACAGTTGTAACACGCAAACCCAAGAATAATACTGAACTGGAGGCCATTGCTCATGAGCAATGGGCTAAGATTCCTCAGAAACACTTCCAGAAGTTGGTATCTGGCTATGCATCTCATTTGCAGCTGGTCATAACAGCAAAAGAGTGCTCCACTAAGTACTAAATATGCTTGCCATGAAGGGGTTGACTACATTTGAGAGTGGAGAAGTCTTTATAAGTTGCATTTTCAGTTCAATTTGGTTAAACCACTTAAAGCATTTGTTGTGCTGAGCTATTTCAGTTGCTTTTGTTTGATTTGTTCATTGCAAACACGTGAGAGTCTGTAAATTTTGACACTAAATCTGATTTATAAATGTAGGATGAATAATTTTGACTTCAACTGTATATCCTAAAATGGTCCAAATCATAACTCCACTCAGCTAGTGCCAGGGATATGTGCGTCCTCATTTAACTGTACAGATATTTAACCAGTCTAGTTGATCAGGGCTCTTGCGTGAACAATGAAGGTGGGCAATGGACAGGGGAATGGTGCTGTGTGCATGCTCATTGACAGACTAGCTTTATATAAAGTAAAGGTGGATTTCTGTGGTCTGAGTATGCAATGACTGCTCATTCTATAGATATATTTGGATGGCCAAATAAAGAAGTTTCCTTTAAGGACCTTAGAGACTAAGGGTGCAGTTATAATGCTCAATATATTATGACGTTAAAGGAACACTTCAACCACCATAACCACTACAGCAGGCTGAAGATAGTCAAACAGTTTACTAACAGGTTAATTTCTTATCTGGGATCTGCCAACTGCCTCTCCTTGCCTCTCCTCTGTGTGGAGAGCCTTCTAGGAGCTTCCGGTAGCACTCTTGAACTAAGCACTGCAATTTATGACCATCTCATTTGCTGAGAGCATCAGCCAGTGGGAACTTCCAAGAGAACATCTGGCTGCAGAGAGACAAGGATTGATGCCCAATAGACTCGAGGTAAGGAGTCAAATCGTTAGCAAGCAATTGAATACTTACAGTGGGGGAGAGGGTGTACCAGGGCACTCATAGCATTAAATCCACTATAGAGAGTGCTTTAAAATGTGAGCTTGCGAGAGCATGCTCTTTACACTATACCAAAATAATAAACTGTAGTGTTTATGGTATTGGAATTTTTTTTTTAAATTATTTATCAATTGGCAATGCATGTCTCCCAACCATCCCAAATTTGTCAGGACAGTCTCAATTTTCTGGTCCTGTCCCACCTTAGTTCCCTCATGTCATGCTAGGAATGGTTTTCAGTAGACGTGCTTGTGCTATGATTAGCACATTAGGACTCGAGCACTGAAATTGTGCTCCATGCAGAGTCTGCCCTCAGTGGACCAGCCTGCATGATGGACAGGTAGCCTGGTGTGCATTCACATCAGGCTGACCTGCCATTAACTCTGATGACTCTCCCGCCCCCTTTCTGGATGGGTTTTTACCCTTTGGAGGTGGATACTCCCTCCCACCCATCATCCTGAAGAATTACATTGCTATTGCTTTCATTTAAAATCTATTGTGAAGTTGAATCTTTTCTTAAATTGGCAATGTCACTGTTTGGTGACTTTTCCAAATTTGCATAGTCCTCCGATGGTGACATGGCTGGTGGTGATCCGGTGGTGTTCGCCACCATCTTGATTCAGCAGGGTCTTCTTCGGCACCAACGTCACTGCTGTACTGTCGCACATGTGTAAGAATACAGCATTGAGGTCTATGGGGGCGCAGGATCCTCCATAGAAGCAGATAATTCCCTGCAGCCATAACTGATGAAGGCTGCAAGGATTGACTCTGTGCTCCACCTGAGTCAAAGAAAGTCAGGTGGAGGAGAAATACAGAGTACCTAATTTCAGTGAACTTCCAACACAGTCAAAAGTAGTTGTAATGGAACTCCCTGTACCCCTGGCTGGGTACCTCTGTCAAGGACCGTTTCCTAGCTGGAAACCTCAGCACTTCTGCCTGCAGTCGCCGTGGCTTGACTGGGGTCCGTGAGCCGTTCCCTCCTGGAACCGAATGTGGAACTCGCTCTAGCAACCCCCAGGCACTGGACGACACTCAGTCCTGTGAGCTCTAGTCCGTACAAGGACTTTTCCCATTGAATCCTCCACACTGGAACAGTGATCAGTTATTAGCCCTTTCTCCTCCCAGTAACCAGACGACACATAGTCCTGGGAGTACAAGCTGGAATCTTTTAATCTAGCCAGATGGCTTGCTTTTATACGATAATCCCTTTCCTGGACCTGAGAGGGGATTCGTTACCAGTCCCAAACTCCTCCCCTGTGCCTAGGAGATAATTGAGTCAGGAACTGAACTAACTCAATTATCTCCAGACACAAAAAAACACAATTCACAGACATCCCAAAAATCCCTTTAAAATACACAAAATAAAACAAAAAGTTGCATCCCCTGATAGCGCCGATCTGGGTGACCAACATATCGAAAAATCACCCAGATCGGTTCCGGGTTCGCAAATTTCCTGGAAGTCCTAATTTGACCAACCATACATGAGGTTCCTGCCCAAAATAGTTCCATAAGATCAGGGCTAGCAGTCGGTCTAGTTCGGTAGTTTGAAACCGAACAAACTACCGAACATAGTCAATATTCTTACCCTGGAGCTTGTTTCCCTTGTTCGTGGGAACGTTTCCACCTAACAGTGTCCTCCTAAGTGTTGTAGAACCGAACGCAGGTGATGCTGGAAGTCCAGCTGTGTTCAGGAGTTTCTGTGTCCGTTTTCAGTTCCATGAACTCGACAACCAAACACCGCTGCCTGTGTTCGTGCGAACAAGATTGCCACCACCTCTTGTTCGTCCATAGGAAATGCAGCCACCCAGACAAACACTTAGAACACTGCGGTGGAAATTGCTACAAAGTAGCAATTAGGCTTAACAAGCTACCGGGTGGTCTCCGGTTCGTGCGGCTGTTCGGTTCCCAAACCATATAGTCCAAATACACGAACAAAGACTTTTACAGTGCAAATTACAGGGCCTATAGTCTAAGGGCAGAAGGCAGGCAAGCAGGCTCCTCCAGGAGCTCGTGGCAAACTAACGTGGGAAGGGGAGTTTGTCACAGTAGTATTTCATAAATATTCTATCTTTATGAAATACTCATTTTTGTCGGGTAGGGGGCTGACCGTGTCACTTTAAATAGTTTATTGAATTAATAATGAAATTGTAAAAGGAAATTTGTAGATTATACAGTCAACTGTGGTGAATTGAAAACTGAACTTTAAAAATTCAAATTGTCAATTGGCTATCAATTGGGGTCTAGAAAGTGAGAATGTGGGTTGCTGCTTGAAACCTTTGTTCCAAAAATTGAAATAGTGGGAGTGTGTTGGGATGAC
This sequence comes from Pelobates fuscus, assembly GCF_036172605.1. Taxonomy (NCBI): domain Eukaryota; kingdom Metazoa; phylum Chordata; class Amphibia; order Anura; family Pelobatidae; genus Pelobates; species Pelobates fuscus. Next base: position 244,974,224 of record NC_086319.1, on the reverse strand, counting down.
TGCACAGTTCTGCAGAAGTAAGGCTGCAGACAGGAATTTTTGCTGTCCCAACACAGACTGGGACGGCTTATTAGGATGGTATCTGAGACTGACCAGGCTGCCAGATTGATATCGCTGGAGGTATTTTCCACTGTCAATGAGTGAGATTAGACAGTGATATTTATTATATTTATAACACACTCTGTTATATAGGATTGAGCAAATCTTTACTGTGAGTAAATATGTGAGTAAATATAATACCTTTTCGCATATGATTAAAACCGAGACAAAGATTAGCATATCCACAGACGCAAATTTTTCCATTCAAGCACACATATCTGGAGCTTATTTTAAGCTCCACAAAAAGGTTATAAGTGCATTTCCTTTGTTTTACTTGTAATCACCATCAGAAATACTACACCATATTCCGTTTTAGTTGTCCTCTTGTTTTACATATTGCTTCATCTTTATTTAAGTTGAGGACACTTGTGAAGGCGCTGCTTCCCTGCATTCCCTTTCTATTTGTTTATATTTGCCCACCTGGCCAAAGGTTGCCAGCCTTTCCTTGCCAATCAGTGTCTATAACTGACTTGAAAAATGTGTCAACCACAGCTAATTATGGATAAATGTTGCAATAAAGTTTTCAATGCACCAATCTAATCTAATTTAATGAAGCTAAATGTCAATCAAATAAAATCCAACTATCAACAGAAATGTTAAAGGGACACAATAGTCACCTGAACAACTTTAGCTCAATGAAGCAGTTTCGGTGTATAGAACATGCCCCTGCAGCCTCACTGCTCAATCCTCTGCCATTTAGGAGTTAAATCCCTTTGTTTATAAACCCTAGTCACACCTCCCTGCATTAGACTTGCACAGCCTTCCATAAACACTTCCTGTAAAGAGAGCCCTATTTAGGCTTTCTTTATTGCAAGTTCTGTTTAATTAAGATTTTCTTATCCCCTGCTAATGTTAATAGCTTTCTAGACCCTGCAAGAGCCTCCTGTATGTGATTAAAGTTCAATTTAGAGCTTGAGATACAATTATTTAAGGTAAATTACATCTGTTTGAAAGTGAAACCAGTTTGTTTTTTTCATGCAGGCTCTGTCAATCATAGCCAGGGGAGGTGTGGCTAGGGCTGCATGAACAGAAACAAAGTGATTTAACTCCTAAATGACAGTGAATTGAGCAGTGAAATTGCAGGGGAATGATCTATACACTAAAACTGCTTTATTTAGCTAAAGTAATTTAGGTGACAATAGTGTTCCTTTAAAGAAACCTAAAAAGAAAAGTTACATTATGTTACATTGTCCCATCACTTTAATCAGCTGTCATACTCAGCTAATCAATGCCATCCAAATTTGGATAAAATTGTTATCTAGTGACATCTGGGTCCATGGTATCTGGGGGACTCTGCTTGTATCAAAACTGCTGTACAATGGTTTAATACTGGGCTAGAGGATGGTGCCAGCAGCCTAATAGCGCCATAATAGTGGTCCACCACACCCCTTTGTACGCTACCGCCTACCCACCAACATTGGGAGACATTCTTGTCACCAGTGAAGCTCAAAATGACCAAGTCTTCCCAAAAAAGGGTCTGGCTCCTTACTGACAGGACCTGGCAGGGAGAGTTGCTGAAGAACTCTCTGCAGGATCCAACTACTCGCTGCACAGTGCATTTGCGTGTTCTGATGCTAGACACCGGGGAACTAAAGCGGGAGGGAGGATGGGACAGGACCCTAAAAACTAAACTGCCCTGCTGTGACTGTTGGGAGGCATGAAACTGGGCTAGACTAGGTGGGTTTGCAGTGCAAAATAAAATGTAGCATTTGTGTGCAAGGTACTGGAAGGAAAGGAATTACCAGACATATTCCCTTTTGAGTCAAATGATTTGAAGAAAAATTAATACATTTTCCCTTTAAAACTAAATGTCGTTCATAATAGCAATTACTTCATCTAATTTAGATTTCAGTGAAGTGCACCTGGCGTGTTATATAACTGCATACAGGGTTCATACAGTGGCAGACATGTAGCCTATGGCTCTCAGTCCTAAGATACCTCACAACACTTAAAAAAAAAAAAAAAAAAACACTGAAGAGAAATAGGAGGTTTTTTTTAAGTTATCTTTTTCACCTTTATAAGTGCACGCTATGCTGGCTCAACACATTATTGGACTAGTATAAAAAAACTTTTGTGCAGGGCTGCTTTTAGTTCCCAGTCCGACCCTCTTTTTCTCCTTTTTTCTTGTACCCACCTGCCTCAACATTCGACTACTTTGTCTTATAATATCAGGGCTTAATTTTAATCATAACAAACTTAAAGAATAAATTGCAAATTAAATGATATTTCATAGTTACCATTAAATTAGATATATTTAAAGATAGAGCATAATGTTTACAGTGATAAAATAAACATACAAGAGTATTAAGTGTTTATTTAGTGATCATCATTTAGGGGTTAATTTGGCAAGAACAACATGTGATTTACATCAGAACTCTGGATGTTGAAAGATAACTTACTAACTAATGAATTGCTAGTATTATTTTGATTCTATGCCACTCATAGAGATCTATTCAAACTATACCTTTATAAACCCTGTGCTTTTATCAATAAATTGATGAATTGTCACATTAGACTAGAAACTCTGTCAGTTTGATTATTCTTCCCAACCGGTTGAATAAACAAGGGTCTATCCATAAATTGTTCCATTCTCCAGGTTAAGAGATGGTTGGCTAACCATAAGAGGAGTCAGGGCAGGAAAGAACCCTAACAGGGTGCTAGGCAGCTGATTTGTAAAATCTGTGTGAGATCAATTAAGGGCAAGAAAAGTGGTAAAATTAAATAAATCCTTGCTGCCAGGCTCCCAGAAGACACCCCTTGATATACTGTTGCTCAGGGGCTCTGTGAGTTTTCAACCCACTTCTGCCTTATTGTACCATAACTACTACATTAATCTGTAGTGGAGATGGTGTGCGGTGTGTACCTTTAATTGCCCTATAATTGTGTTATACAGCAGAGTCTGTAATTTAAGGAGGGATGGACTTTCCTGCACTTTGCTAGGTAAGGTCAGGCTAAACATTCTCTTCCTGTCTGCAGTACATTCCCAGTTGAACAGGATGTATGTGCTCAACACAATGTTACTTAGTAACACACTATGTACTACAACAACAAAAAAAGGATACACAGCAGATAACTCATTTCGTGTTTGGATAGTGTCACTATAGCTAGTGTAGTTATCAAGCTGAGGGAGACATTTATGGGTTTTATATATTAAATTTAAAATGTGTAACATGCATGATTCAGTGAATAAATGTGGCAATTATGTGGCAATGGTGGCCTCTACCCATTACTAAATAATTGTTTTAATTACTGTCTTGTCATGTCCCAGCCAAATTCATCCACATTTCTACGAGAATCATAATTTTGGTGGCAAATAGGATTTTCATATTTTCAATTCATCTAAAGCTCTATATGAATGATTAAACATGGCCTAATAAGATAAATAGCATATATTATTGGTGAATATGTATGCACACATTCTGTACATTATGCTGGCTATTGGAATGTGTGAGTGGCTGCATGCCTAAATCACTTGCGCAGTGTCCCCAAAGCATGATGTATGATGTTGTTTGCTTGGTCAGCTACCAGAGTGTCGTTGTCATTATAGCCACTGTGGCAGCTGTTAATACATTCTGACCTATACATATGCCAGCCTTTTAGCTAAGCCAATACAGAGCAAAATATTAGCACTACAAGAAAGGACAAACCTGCATGAGACATGGATTGTAAGGTGCCAAATACATTAAGGAAATAGGTACGAATAGTCTAGTCCAGTGTTTCCCAATTGGTGTTCCGAGAACAAAATTGGGGTTCTGCAGTGATTTGCCAATCGACTGGCCCATTAACTTAGGGCCACCCGATCGGTATCACTGAAATTATTATGTATTATTGGATGCTGGGAGGAGCTGACAGTGTGTCACTTCCTCCCAGACTTGGAGCGCGCCGAGCAGGACAGAGAGAAGGCAGTAGCCAGCAGCACCCAGGGCCAGTGCCTCCGTTAGGTGAACTAGGCATTCGCCTAGGGCGCCGGCCTGCTGGGGGCCCCCACAGGCATATTTCCTGGTGGGCTCCCCCTGTCTGGGTCCACAGTGCTGGGAGAGCGGCTCTTGAGCTGCCCCCTCCCCAGTGCCGAGCTGCACCTCCAGGCGCCCAAATGTGGGGGTGCCCAGAGGATCCCTGTCACAAGGGGACCAGGAGGTGGCCATCTGGCCACTTCAGGTCACCCCCGAAGCTCTGCTAGGTAAGGCAGAGCAGGCATCTGCTTACCTCGATGGCAGGTGCCTGCTCTGCCAAGAAATACCGGTCAGCGGAGGAGAGGGGGACAGGAGTCAGGCTGCTCTATTGTGAGAGGCGAGGGAGGCTGTTCTTGCAGCTTCCCACTCCTCCTTCGCATGCCCTGTGTGATACCGGGAGCCGGAATATGGCATCATTCCGGCCCCGGCATACTAAACAGCGCGCTGGAGGAGTGAGGAGCTGCCCCACGCTGGACCCCAGGAAGGTAGGGAGGCTGGATGTCTGAGTATGTGTGTCAGTGAGTGTGTGTGTCCATCTGTGTCTGTCTGTCAGTGAGTGTTTGAATGTCAGTGAGTGTGTGTGTCACTGTGTGTGTGTTTGTCAGTGAGTGAGTGAGTGTATGTATGCCAGTGAGTATGTCAGTGAGTGTATGTATGCCAGTGAGTGTCTGTGTGTGTCTGTCTGTCAGTGAGTGTATGTCTGTGTGTGTGTCTGTCAGTGAGTGTGTTCGTGTCTGTCAGTGAGCGTGTCTGTCTGTCAGTAAGTGAGTGACATGAGGGGGCGGCAAAAATTATCTATGCCTAGGGCGGCAGAAATCCTTGCACCAGCCCTGGCAGCACCCCAGTTCCCCAGCATCCCACTCCAAGACCCAGCAGCAGCAATCCAATACCCAGCTCCAGCACTTCCACACCCAGCACTCCAACACCCAGCAGCAGCACACAGCACACAGCAGCAGCACTCCAGCACTCAGCTCCAACACCCAGCAGCTGCACTCCAACACCCAGCATCCAACACTCCAAAACCCAGCAGCATCACCCAGCACTCCAGCACCCAGCAGCAGCACTCCAACACCCAGCATCCAGCACTCCAATACCCACGAGCAGCACTCCAGCAGCAGCACTCCAGCATCCAGCACTCAAACACCCAGCATGCAGCACTCCAACACCCAACACTCCAACACCGAACAGCAGCACCCAGCACTCCAGTTCCAGCACCCAGCAGCAGCACTCCAGCACTTATCTCCAACACCCAGTATCAAGCACTCCAGCACCCAACAGCAACACTCCAACACCCAGAATCCAGCACTCCAACACCCAGCACTCCAACACCCAGCAGCAGCACTCCAGCACCCAGCATTCCAACACCCATAATTTCAGCACTCCAACACCCAGCACATCAGCACCCAGCACTCCAACACCCAGTACTTTAGCATCCAGCACTCCAACACCCAGCATCCAGCACTTCGGCATCCAGCAGCAGCACCCAGCACTCCAGCAGCAGCAGCACTCTAACACCCAGCAGCAGCACACAGCTCCAACACCCAACAGCAGCACTCCAACACACAGCATCCATCACTCCAACACCCAGCACTCCAATGCCCAGCATCCAGCACCCAGCAGCAGCACTCCAGCACTTAGCTCCAGAACCCAGTATCCAGCACTCCAACACCCAGCACTCCAGCGCCCAGCATCCAGCACTCCAACACCCAGTACTCCAACATCCAGCACTCCAACACCCAGCTTGCAGCACTTCAACATCCAACATTCAGCACAACAACATCCAGCAACAGCACTCAGCAGCAGCACTCCAGCATCCAGCACCTCAATACCCAGCATCCAGCACTCCAACACCCTGCAGCAGCACTCCAGCAACCAGCATCCAACACCCCAACACCCAGCACTCCAACCCAGCAGCACTCCAGCAAACCAACAACACTCCAAGCAAGTCACCCTCCTGCAGATAAAAGGTAACTTAATGGAGGGTGACTGCAAATATAAATATTATGACCGGTGTGTGTGTGTATCTGTGTGTCAGTGTGTTAACCTGAGTGTGTGTATGTGCCGGTGTGTGTAACTAGGTGTCAATGTGTGTATCTGTCAGTGTGTGCATCTGTGTCAGTGTATCTGTCAGTGTTTCCATATGCCAGTGTGTGTATCTCTGTGTCAATGTGTAAGTGCCAGTGTGTATCTCTGTGTCAATGTGTGTATCTGATTGTCAATGTGTGTATCTACGTGTATGTGCCAGTGTGGATCTGTGCCAGTCTGTCAGTGTGCATGTATGTACCAGTGTGTGTATCTGTGTGCCAGTGTGTATCTGGCAGTGTGTAACTGTCAGTGTGTGTACCTGTGTGTCAGTGTGCATGTTCCAGTGTGTATCTGAGTGTCAATGTGTGTATGTGTGTATGTGCCAGTGTGTATTTGAGTGTGTATGTGTGTCAGTGTGTGTAGCTGTTTGTGTATGTCAGTGTATCTAAATATGTGTGTATCTTTGTGCCACTGTATGTATCTGTGTGTCAGTGTATTTGTCAGTGTGGATATCTGCCAGTGTGTGTGTATGTGCAAATGTGTCTCAGTGGGTGTGGATATGTCAGCCTATTTCTATGTGCGTTTCTCTTTTTAATGTGCATGTATATCTATGTAAGTGTGTATGTGCAGACATCCCAGCAATCAAACACCAACACAACATGCAAACATAAACATGAGATACAAAGACACCCCTGAACTCCAAATCTAAAATTAGATACTAACACTAAAACACACCCTTCACTCAAACACCAATACTACACACAAATATACATCCGCATTAAAATCCAACACTACATCCAAACACACCACTGCATGTAATTGTTAGCATAACATACAAACTCACCCCTGTATTAAAATGCTAAACTGATGTACAAACACCAACTCTACACACAGAAGCACAAGGCTGCTCCTAAGTACTTCAATCTGTTTACTGTCCGTAGAAATTTGCCAAATATATAAAACATTACGCTCTGTTAACTAAAAGGTTTATGCTACGGCACAAATGTTTTTGGGGGGTGCCACGATGTTGATACACTATGTCAAAGGGTTCCACAGGAAAAGTTAATTAGGATCCCCTGGTCTAGTCACGTAGTTAAATATTGTTTTCGTTTCTGTGAAATAAACAACCTGTAGAGCATTTTAAGATCAAATCCACACAGGAAAAAAAAAAAAAAACAAGCAAACAATGAACATATTTCTCCATAAAACATGGGTTCATCTACAGTAGTGAATGGACAAAATGCTGTGAAAATTGCCAAAATCTGACAGGAATACCAATGCTTATAATAACTAAAGCCATCTTGAAATTCGCTCAAATCAACTGAATCTGCACCAGTCAGCTGGATGCATTAGGTGTCTGGATTAAAACCAGAGCTTTTTACATCCAACCCATATATAACATATCCTGAATGTTCATCAAGCACCAATTTTAAACTAAATGGGAACCAAATGCATCCAACTTGATGCATATTTGCAAATTAGAAGAAAGCAAGAGAAACAACAATTTTAAGTAGTATTTGCCCACTGACAGTACCAGCAAGCAAATAGTTTGGATTCTTAAATTCCAAGCCCTGATTTTAAACATCCAGACTTAAGCTATCTTTTGTTCCGGCTGAAATTCATGCTCGTTTGGAGCCTGCTCTGCAAAGTAAAAAAAATGGTGGTGTGAACATTGTCTAAAATTTTGCAGTCTAAATGGCCATTTGGTGTAAATAAATAGATTGGCGAATAGACCCCTTAGACCGGAAACCTATCGTATGCAGGATGCAAAAGGAGGAGAAAAAAAAAGTATAATTTATTATTATTATTTTTAAATGTGTATAAACCCTGGGAAATGCACTGGTAGACAGAGTTCATGTGTTCTCCATACGTGTCTAACAAAATAACAATCATCCGATTGAGAAGGCTGTAGAATGCAAGCCCCGTTAATCACATGAAAAACAAAGAACAATGTTTTACTCAGTCACAGAGCAGGTGACAAATCTTTACTATTCAAAGAAAATACGTGGAAAATCTGGAGCATACATAATATAAACAAAATAAGAACTACGTGGAAAATCTGAGCAAAGTACCGCACTGGAAACTTTTTTTTATGATTATAGACAACAGGTTATACAGACATTTGCCACCTGCAGATTTTAATCCACGGATAGCAACAGGGTTTCCACGATTAACACAATAAATAGTTGGGGGGTTTATTACTGTACATGGTAAATGATCTTTTTCAATGGTATACAAATGGTGACATTTTGCATTATATAGCAAAAACAAAAAAGTAAAGACAATAGTTATTGTTGTGTTAAATACCTGTTTAGTAACTATTTGTAGAAAATAAATTGCCTGCATGTCAGGGAATTAACTTGCAGCTATATTTACTTAAGCCTGGGGTATAGGTGAATGTCTGGATAGCTAAAAGCGAAAAGCTGAAAACAGCTGTGTGTGCATGATCAGCTATTCACTATTGTCAGAGTAACTCTTTTGGCCTTAACCCAAAAAGGACCAATGACATTTGAGGACTGTTGGAATATGTAGAGTGGTTAATAAAGACTTGGTTGAGGAGCTGAACACAGGGAAATTGAGATATCAGTTTTCTACCCAGTTTAGAGTAGTCCTCCATTTGTATTGAATTGGATTGGGTCAACAAAAAGTTTAGATGTCGAATATTGTAAAAGTGCATTGATTTATGACAAATGTTACTGTCTGGTGTAGGTGCAGAATAACAGTAATAAGCAATCCTAGGAGTATTTGCAGGGGTGTTGCTAATGGGGACTAAATGGAGTCCTGAAAAGCCCCATGTATAATTTCTTTATAAAATTGTTATGTTATTACTACTTTTTTTAGTACAAGTTTTTCTCAGCAGAACTCAGCAGAAGCTTTTTACAATAATACATTCTCCACATTCTACATAAGAGCTCATCTCTACTATAAGGGACTCTCACAAACTAACTTTGTTTTGGATCATCCCCAAAATGCTTTGAACTTTTTGGAAAGTGAAGCTGGAAAATGTGGTTCATTTTATCTGTGAATAATGGTGGGAATGAAATCGCACAACATGCTTTCGCTATCATGAAAAAGCTTAGTGCTCTGTCCAGCAAAGATACGGTATGTCCAGTCTGACAAATTGGATGTTTCTGGAAAAAAATGTTTTGTTTTTTTTTCCTTTTTCTGGATTTTATGAGATAAAAGAGATCAGTAACATTGTATAACCAGCTACCATAAATAATACAAGTATTTGTTTTCATTATAAAATCTGGAAGAAAAAAAAACCTTTTACTGTTGCCTTCATGTAATATTGGAAAAATGTGGTGGAGGCAGGTGGGGTACACAATAAAAAGAGTGGGTACCACTCTTGATGTATGGATGTGATTTCTCTTGTAGTACTTTAAGAAAGGAAAATGATCACCCAATAAGACTAAATATACTAAAAGCAGTAATAATATCAATACAGCTTTTTGGTTATGTGACTGTATTAAGACAGAGATCCCCTACTTCAGGGACCAGTCTGTACTATGTTTAAAGTTAGCCTGCTTGGGCCTAAAACTTTACATTCACATTGAATTCCCAGCTATTCATAATTTAGCAAGTAACCCTGTACTACATTGTACTGTTATCTTGTGCAAGTCTATTGAGGGTTCAGCAGTTTTAAAAAAAAAAAAAAAAACATTCTCATAACACCACTGCCACCAGCATGTGCCATTGACTTATGGATACAACTAGTTTACACAAAAATCTAGCCCTACCATACGCAAACCATACAAGAAATCACATTTTGCCTGCTTAGACATTTTTTAATGATCTGACCCTGACAATTTTCTAAATATTAACACTTTATGCTTAGCAAGATACTATCGAATGACCAAACCATTCTAAAACCAATAAATGCAAACACATAGCTCACCAGAATGTTAATATATATGTCATCTACCTCTACTGTTTGAGTAGATATTTCAGTTATGTACTTCAGGTATGTACTTCACAAGTAACGCCAAGCCTCCATAGCAAGCCCGTAACCAACCAACAAAATGGTTGTCCATGAGTGGTTTACTGACTTTGCTCCTCTTCCTGAGTTGTGTTTCAAAGCTGTTGTATACAGCAGACACATACGCAACCCATGTATAAAGTGGAATTATGGCAAAAATGTGTCTCTTTGTTAAGCTCATCTGCATACGCCTACCCAGAATCCCTTGCAATAGTCAGAGGGAAAAACAAGACTCATGGCTTGACTGGTGCAATGTATTATATATATATATATATATATATATATATATATATATAAACAGAAAATATATCGGCACTCCTAGGTTTTCCAAGACAATATTCTTTATTCCAGATCAGTACATCAACGTTTCAGCTCCAGCCTGGCTGTCCTGATGAAAGCTCCACAATGGAGCTGAAACGTTGATGTACTGATTTGGAATAAAGAATATTGTCTTGGAAAACCTAGGAGTGCGGTTTTCTGTTTATATCTTTGAGCAACCAGAGCACCAGGTACTATCACAATTTTGTTAGAGTGCAAGAGCTTTTTTGATTTATGATATATATATATATATATATATATATATATGACTTAAAGAAAATTGTCCAAAGAAGAAGATGACTTTTTTCATGTGGATATGAGTTGTCACCCTATGTGGATGCACATCAATATAAAACAATTCTAAAGCACCAATTTTGGATGTTGAATAATGAACTGTGCAGCTTCAAAGGACAATATACAGAATGCTGTGTAATGATTCATGAAAGCCAAATTCTGTCCGTGCAGCTTAATCCACCCAAGGAAATGACTTACATAGTTGAGGTTCGCTGACTCAGAACGTGCAGCATTGGATTTTCTGGATGTAATGTCCCATAATACTAATTGTTTCTTCTTTATACCTGTATAATAATGTTACTTGCCAATAGTATTTAACTAAACAAATGTATAGGGTCCACATTAAGGTTGGCAAAAATGACAAATGAACATGGGTTCTAAGAACAGATAGATTTTTTTTTTCGTAGGGACACTTGGGAGGTTTGGTAAATTGTCAAAGCAAACTGGTTATTTCTTTATATTGTTTTTTTTTTTCTGGGGTACTCTGTTTTTTAACATCTTTGCTGTTTATCTATATGTTTCCGATCTGCAAATATTTAGCTTCACCAGCATTTGGTTCCCATTCCTCTAATAAATAAACTTATCTTTGTCAATCAAACATTCCGTATGCACATCTAGCACAATATCTCCATGAATCTCATCTACAGTTTAACGAACATGTTACATTTGAATGTTTGCATGTTTGAGTGGTTACTACTCTCTATCCTGCATTCTAGACTTAGGCTTACCATTATCTGGATCAGAACTAGATTCTCTCAAACAGAGGAGAGGTGTGTTATTAAATACTGAAGCTAGTGATGTAGCTATAAGCATATATATCTAAGTCAGTGTGTTAGCAACAGCATTGGGTATAGTTGTGACATATGGTCCTGAAATTGCCTGACCTAGAAAAAACATATGAATTCTTTTAAAACACTCACCTCCTGAATATTTGCTTTGTTGGTGGCAGTATTTGCTGTGTTTTCAAAGACGTATATAAATATACAGTTAAATATATATTACATAAACTCAACCTAATGACCTCAACTACTGTATAAGTAAATATCGCCTATCGCATAACATACAAAAAACAAGTAAGACTTATTCATTAAAACCAAAAATAATTACTTGGGGTGTAAAAATAAAAATAAAATTAACATAACAGATTTAAATGGAGGATGAAATCAATGAGAAAATAGGTTTGTTCACTAATAAGTTGACAATAGAACTGTAAACTGGGCTTGTTCATAATATATACTAAATTCTACATCAAAAGAGGACTGGATCTTGGCTTGGATTCACTTTTATACAAGGTAATTTTAAAGTTTGTGGAGACTCGCAAATCTTCCATTAGTATCAAACTCCAACAATCTGACTCCAAGTCTCTTACCTCGTGGTACACACTACCTGCAGCTTAGATTTAAAAAGGGGAACCAAAGCTATCTACTTGAGGTGTAGTCACCAGGGAGCTACCCTGCATTATATCTGGTGGTTATACACCACTCTACTTAGCCTTACTCAGAATCTGAAACGATGATATGAAATATATGTCTATTTAATACTTTTGGACACTCTACGTGGAGTCTCTGTGTCGGACTCTCCACTGGGAGCTTTGACAATAGGCCATTGCTATCACATAAAAGGGGGACTTAATGACCCAGTGTCTCTGCCATTACCCAGTGTTTCTAAATTGCATGCATGTGTAGTTGACATACAAGCTTTTCCCATTCCACGTATGTTTTTGAGAAGAGTTTAAAAAGGCAAAAGTGCTCTCCTGTCCATTTCCTTCCCCTTTTTTTCTCTTTTATTATCCCTCCTTGCGATATCGTCTTTGCATGCAATGTTTTTTTTTCCACAGCTCTTCCTCTTCGCTGTCTTCTAGATCCATATTTCCTTTTCCTTGAAAAAACATTTGTGTTACTTACAAACTTTGTTTTATAGTTTGCACTATGCCATTTTAAAACGGCAAACTCAAATCATTTTTTCTGATATACACATAAAGCCTCATTATAGTAATAATTTTGCAAACAATAATTCAGGACACTTTTTGTATATATATATATTTCAACTTACTCAATAAAAATATCAGCTTTAAAGAAATATTGTTATAATATCAATAATAAAAGTGTTGTTGTATTTTTAATTATTTTGCCAGTGTATAGCCCACAACAGTAAAGATTTCCACAGCCTCCAGTTCATCTTGCCATAAACTAGCTATACAGTATTTCGATAAAGCAAATGTTAGATTAGTGAATTATGTTTGTGACACATCAGAAGTTATACGCAATCGTCAAGATGCACTGGTTAAAATTTGTTCACTATGTGTTCCTATCATGTGCTGCAATTGTTACAGTAAAGTAGGCTGGGTTTACATCTACATCCGGCCTTTATGTAATTGTTTCTTTATTTAGAGAACTGCCAATTGTTCCTGAAGATTTTGGACATTGTAGAATCCTACAGAATAATTTAGCTATTCCTGTGCCCTTGTTCACCTCTTGCCCCTTTCCTTTTGAAAGAGTTATTTTTACAACATATTCAGGAAATGAATCAAATAGGTTCCCTCCCTTTGGCAAACTCCCTTGAATTGTATGAAGAGCCATGAAAAAAGATCAATTACGGGTACCTTTTGAACTTGGATGGTATATTTAAAGCATATATATCATTTGTAAGAGACAAGTATACAGTCATGGAAAAATGCACTCTTTTTTTAATTTTATGTTTTTTCATATCAGGACACAGCAATCACTGTTCCTTACCAGGTCTTTAAATTAGGTAAATACAAGCTAAGACGAACAACAGCAACACATGACATATTACACTGTGTGATGATTTATTTAACAAAAATAATGCCAAAATGGAGAAGCCATGTACTAAGTACACCTTATGACTCAATAGCTGGTCGAACCACCTTTAGCAGCAATTACCTGAAGTAATCGTTTTCTGTATGACTTTATAAATCTCTTGCATTGTAATTTTGTCACACTTTTCTTTACAACGGTGCTTCAGTTCATTGAGGTTTTCAGCTCTCTTAAGGTCTTGCCACAGTATTTCAATGTGGTTGAGGTCTGGACTTTGACTTGGTGATTACAGCAGCCATTCTGTCGTAGATTTGCTGGTGTGCCAGAGATCATTGTCCTGTTGCATGACTCAGTCTCGGGAAGGCTTTAGCTGTCAGACAGAGAGGCTTACATTTGCCTCTAGAATACTTTGGTATACAGAGGAGTTCATGGTCGACACAATGGCTGCAAGGTTACTTGGACATGTGGCTGCAAAACAAGCCCAAATCATCACCCCTCCATCACCATGCTTGACAATTGGTATTTCGCCAAACATGGCATTGTGCATTATAGCCAAACATCTCCACTTTGGTCTTCTCTGTCCAAAGGACATTGTTCCAGAAGTCTTGTGGTTTGTTAAGATGTAACTCTGCAAACATAAGCTGTGCTGCCATGTACTTTTTAGAGAGAAGGCATTTTAAAGTAAACACTGATTTTTAGAGAAAAGGAAGTGTTTTCATTACTGCCTAGTAACACCTCCCCGCAAAGATGCACTGATTTAATGCATCACTATGAGGAGATGCTGACTGTTGCAGGACGTATTTTTGCATGCGCAATAAACCCCCTAATGCGTTCCTGTAGAAAAGCATTGGATTGGCTGAGATCATCAGTTTGATGATCTCAGCCACGGATGCAGAGCAAGGTGGGCCAGAATTGGCGAGACCGGTGACTAAAGTCACCCTTTTACGACAGGGGGTCCAGAATACCGGTTTGTGTTCCTGACAGTATAGAGTTTCTTTAATGTGTGTAGAAACTGCTCCACGATATTTAGATTTGCGACTAAACACAAATCTCAGTGTGTATTCAACGCATATTTCCTAATAATATAATTCTTAAAACATATAAGCAACTACATCTGGTAGTACCCCTTCATCTAAACACACCACCAGAAATTCTCCTTTAGGTGTAAATCTCACAGGAATCATTCTCTAATACAAAGGGAAGATTGAATTATAGATAGACTTAATATGGATGACCGTAGTTTTGGGTGGCAATACACATTTAATCCTACCTTAAAGGGGCTTTCTCACCAACACACCCACTACAGCTAGATCTAATTATTAGGTTGCCTACAATCCCGTGACTCTGTCTCCCAGTTTAATATCAAACTTCTGAATTACAGTTTGATAAAAACTGGGTCTCTTTCCGGCATCTGCATTGATAATGCTACATTAATACATTCAATGTCAATATCATTAAATCTGGACAACCTTGATTTACTGAGAATGCTAGGGGCAGGTGAACTTGGAAGAGTCTCAGTCTATATCAAACCTTTCTTAAAGGATATTTCCATGCACTATGACAACTATAACACACTGGTAGCCCCCCTTTCCCTCAAAATATGTTGTCAAACTGTTTTAGAACATTTTAACGGCTTACTTGGCATGTGTTCTCCACTTCTCTGCAACTTCCAGGTGGGCTTGAAGCTATTAACTCTCCTGAACTAAGCCCTATAGGGCAAGCTCAGCCTCCAGGAATGTTTAAAGCTGTTAGCTGTCTTAAATTAAGCCCATTTGCTGATTGCTCTTTCAATGAGATAATCATTGTATCAGGCTTACCTTGGCGGAGCTGATTAAACCTCCTTCCAGGAGCTTCTGGCTCCACATGAGGACATGACTGACCAGTCCACTGCCTGACCATCCTCAATTGGTTTCAGTACTTACCTCGGAGGGTTCAAGGGCACTCCAGGCACCATAACCACTATAACATTCTGAATACCATACGTCATATATAAATCACTGATTCCTCAGATAAATATTATTGTCAGAAATGAGTTATCCAAATCAGTAGTTACACAAAGGTTATACATGTTTGTGTAGTGGCTACAGATGTAATCTAACAATAGGATTTGTCAGTGATGCAGAGGGAGAAAGTAGGCTCTTTGTAACAATGTACTTATTTAGTCCTCTCTGGGCCTGCTGGCTTTAGGATATTCTGTAGTCACAGGAAATTTTGACAAGTTTCTACAAATTCCAATTATATTAGTTTTACAAGTTTTTCATTTTAATAAAATACATTATATTTCTTCAAAGGTCTCCTGTGATTCCTTTCCTGTCTACAGTGTCTGTCATCCGGTAAAGGAAGCAGTGTAATTAACCCAGGGAGGTGTCTGCTGTTTGTCCCTAATGTGACATTATTCATTTTTTTTTATTATAACAATGGTTATGTTTCTATAAATTACATATCCAGTTTCAAAAACTAATTTTTAGAAGCAACATTTCTAGCTTATAGTGATAAGCTGGAAAAAATGTGATCCTATGCATTCCAGTCTCGACATAAACAATGACTTCATTTGAATGATCAATATGGTTCGTACATAGGGTTGACTGTAGTGAAAACAAGAAGTGCCAAAAGGTTTCCCCCAGATATTGTAGAAGTGCAACTCCTATAAAGAAAGGTTATGTGTTATCCGTTACTGGATCTGTAGACCGGAATTTACAATAAAAGTTAGGGGCTGAGCACCATATGGTACCATTACTTTGTTTAATCCAGAGATGAGCTTCTGACTACAATAGCGGTATCTTCTTTTATTGTAGTGCTACTTAAACTCCTGTTTTCTTATTTAGTATGCATCTTTCAATTCATACAAATTACTACCATTTCAAAGTTACATGCTTTACTAACCACTTTATTAATAATTAAACTAATTACTGTTTTGTCATATTAATAAAAATGTTTTCCATTACTAGATCTAAACCTGGACACGAATAAAGCATTTTAATGTATTTTCTGTAAATACCTATCTACAGTGTGAATAAATGGATGTAGAATAAACTATAATATTACAAGAAAATGTTGCACAGTAGATAACTAAATCCTAAGAAATTTAAATAACTTACATTTGTATTTTTTTTTGTACCAACTCTGTAAATAGTAGACCAAGTCAATATATGTAGAAGACATAGCTAGCTTCTTGCCCCATTACCTATTTAATAGTTGGTCCCCAATGCATCAGATCTCAGTAAAGTGTCATAATGTTTAATTATTATTGAAAATAGAAGATTGCATGTATCATAACTTCTGTGGATATTCATTTATTTGTAATGCATACTTTTAAGTAAATTTCTATTTTCTGTGCATCTCCTGGCTTAACATTGCTCTGGAAGAGGCCACCTTTAAAAACCATTTGTCCAGAACTGCCAGGTACTGGATAAGTGGTGCAGTGCTTATGACCAAAGAAGATTTTAAAATAGTTGTGTCCATATAACAGAACTAAGCTGCAAAAAACTGCAAGTAATGTATGCATTATAAAATAATACACACAGGAGCTATAATACATATTATTTAAAGCAGCTTTGTCACTTCTCACTATTCATAAAGATACATGCGTTGGGTAACTAAATCTATTTTTCAGTGCACCCCCAGACTCTAAATGGAGATGTCACCTTTGAGGGACTTTACAAAAGTTCATGTTTAAAGTATTACCGTTTTCCTTTTTCGTTCAAACTGATCACAACAAAATTTGCAAGTCGCCAAAAAACAAAGAGGTGATTATGTTTCAAGTTCACTTTAAACATAAATTGGGCTACAAAACATTGTGTGGTCTTCCAGCTGACTTAGAACAATGAAAGAATGCAAGGGGATGTGAGGAATTCAAAAGAATGGAAAACAAAAAGTTTTGCTTTTCAAAATGAAGTGCTATTGGGACAGGGGAAGAAAAGCCTTTCTAATTTTGGTTTGCTTATCAATGGGGACCAATCAGCTTCTGATTACCCTTTTACAACGTAATGATTACGTGGAAATCTGTTCAAAAAGATCTATGCCTTTAATTGTGAACATTTGCTTTTAACTGTGGATATTAAGTATTTTATTCTTAACTTCTAAAGTAGCTAAATAGTGTGCTTTGTGATCAGCTGATTTCCACCACATATTAGCACATATTGCTCGGAACAAAAAAAAAAAAGTATTGCTAAAACCTTATTAAACCGCTTATTAGAGACCCCTTTTAATACTGAAAGAGGAATTAAGCAGGGATATAAGAAATAGCACTAAAATTACATATTGGTAAGGTCTGCTTTGGAATACAAATACATAAGAAATTCAGGCATTTTGGAACTAGAATGTGCTCTCAGTTTAACTTTTAACACCTTAGTTGGGCAAGTTTATCTCCACGTTGAAACTGTAATTACCTTAGGTTTTTTTGTTTTTTTTTTTGGTCCTATTTTGTTTGTTGTGTCCTGTAATGCTTGTCAGTTTGTCTAACATGAGCGTTTTGTTTCTGTCTTGTTCTCCTATAGGGCTTTCTGAGCTCTTATGTCACAGAGTTAAGGGAGATCTCATTAGGAATTTGAACAATCCAGTGTTGCTGTAGCACACCAGAGACAATTAGTGCTTTTTCTGAAATATTTTACAAAAATGTTTCTAAACATACACTTTATTCACTAAACACCTGATTTTGTTTGAATGGACAAAATCCGTTGAAAACGACCAAAGTCCGACTGCACTGGCAATTGTCGGAGATCCTAAAGTCAGATGATTCTGTATCATTTGTTCAAAAGCATTTAAAAAATCAGTAATAACTGCAATATAAAGCATAGAAATTGGACATTAATCAACAACTGCACTGTGTTTTGCAAGTGAATTGGTAACTTAAAGTACTTTTTGGCTGCTGGCAGAACTAGCAGCTAGAGGGCAGATAGTTAAAAAAGAAAGCTAATTAATTGTGTGGCAGCTAGCCAGCAAATGCTAGGCAGCCTCCACATTAACCCCTTAAGACCGCAGCCAAATGTACAAGTTGTGATCAAAACAAAACGTAAACAAAGCCTGGCATTTGCGCTATATGTCTGTGCAACCATAATTCACCTCTTTCATATTACATGCACCCCCCCTTATTATATATCATTTTATTCAGGGGAAACAGGGCTTTCATTTAATATCAAATATTTAGCTATGAAACATAATTTAAAAAAATGGGAGAAAATAAGAAATGTTATTTTTTTAGTTCTACGTGACATTTTAACTGTCAATGTCATAATACTGTTTGCTTTTACTGCAATAAAATACACATATTTGTATTCAGCAAAGTCTCACGTGTAAAACAGTACCCCCTATGTACAGGTTTTACGGTGTTTTGGGAAGTTACAGGGTCAAATATAGCACGTTACATTTGAAATTGAAATTCGCCAGATTGGTTACGTTGCCTTTGAGACTGTATAGTAGCCCAGGAATTAAATTTACACCCATAATGGCATGCCATTTGCAATAGTAGACAACCCAAGGTATTGCAAATGGGGTATGTCCAGTCGCGAGACTTACACTGGGAGCTGACCGAGGTGCTGAACAGACCGCCGCGGAGGAGGAGAGAGCTGCAGGAGCTGCAGGAAAGGTAAGTAAACTCTCTGCCAGCCCCTGTCTGTATTATGGCAATGTAAATTGCCATAATACAGACATTGACTCGAGTATAAGCCGAGTTGTGGTTTTTCACCACAAAAGATGTGCTGAAAAACTCGGCTTATACTCGAGTATATACGGTATATATATAGTGATATATACGTATATATTTATGTATATAGATATATATATTATTTAGTTCTACGTGTATTTTGATATAAATATATATATATATATATATATATAACGGAAGATTCAAAGATAGCACTCCAGGGACTTGATAAAATGTAACTTTTATTTTACTCACTAAAACATCAAAGGTGTCAACGTTTCAGCTTGATCCCCTCAAGCTTTCGTCAGGACATGTCCTGACGAAAGCTTGAGGGGATCAAGCTGAAACGTTGACACCTTTGATGTTTTAGTGAGTAAAATAAAAGTTACATTTTATCAAGTCCCTGGAGTGCTATCTTTGAATCTTCCGTTGTATTTTGGCTGACAAGCACCGGGCATTGGACTACGGATCAGGTGGAGTGCAAGATTATTTGGTTTTTTTATATATATATATATATATATATTAATATCACAATACAGTTAGAACGAAATAACACACATCTATATATTTTTTTATTATTTATTTTTAATTATTTTTAAAATTGTATTTTTTTACGTATTTACAAATTTATTTTTTTAAATTATATATAAATATATATATATATATAACAATAATTATATATATATTTAATCAGTATCAGTCTACGTGTAATTTGATATTAATATATATAACAATAATTATATATATATTAATAGTAAAATACACCTAGACAGTGTATGTGTGTGTATGTATATGTGTATATATATATATATATACTTAGATCATATATATATATAATATATATATATATATATGATCTAAGTATATATATATTTTTTACACTTATTTTAACATTTTTTTATTTGATTTCAGCCAGCAGGGGGACTACCTGTCATTACAATGCAGTGTAGTGGCAATGCAGCAGGCAGCTATCCCGGGCATGTGATTGTGAGGTCCTCGCAAGGACCTCACTCTCACATGGCCGGGGGGGCTGCTGGAGGGCGGACATGCCGCGGGGGGCTCCCTGGGTGTCCCCCCAACCTCGATCGCCGGCGTGGTATCGCCGGCGACTGGGTAAGTAAAAAAAAAAAACGAGGGCGTACAATTACACCCGGCGCGTTTAGAGCCACTTAAAAAAGGACGTAATTTTACGCCCTCCGGTCTTAAAGGGTTAAAGAAAGTTTTTTTAAAATATTGATTAATAAAAAATATTATGAGGGTCATTGAGACCCCCATATTACTATACTGGGTGTATTTTACATCTATAAGCCCCCACTTGCCATGCGACCAATCAGAGAACTCATATTGTGTCCTTCTCGGTTTACTATTATAATTAGGGCCCCCACCCACCAATAGGTCCTTCCCTATGATATCAGAATTATCCCCACCAAATCCCCATAGTATGGGGCATTTTCTAGAGACTGGACAGCAAACATTTAACAGACATGTTTGCTGAATTCCTTGATTTTGCAGTCTGAATGCCCCTGTACCAAACGGGGCAAAGCCATTTGCAACTGTATGGGGTCATTCAAAGTTTAATGTATAACCCCGATGGATAAAGACATTAACAGGGTTATTTACTAAAGTAAGAATTCAATGTGAATTCAAGGTGAATTTAAAATCTAAGGTCAAAAGAGCAGATCTGGCTTTCAGTTCAACTTTGTATATTGTATATTGTACAAAGTATATTCAACTTTGTATAACTGTATATTGTTCTAGTTATTATGAAGATGGGATGAGAATGCAAAATATATAGGTGTATATGTATATATAAATGTGCGTATATAGATGACATGATCTGTCCACTGCCTAGGCAGATATCATATTTTTCGAAACTGACACTCCATGGTAGTTAACATGTGTGTTGATTATGTAATGCACAGTTTAACAACATCATGCAGCATGGGCCACCTATATAGACTGGTTAGAGAAGTGGTAATGCTAATGCCTTAGAACTGGGAAAATCAGGTATGATTCTGGTCAGACCACCTCTCCAGTAAGTGTCCTTAGGCACGACACCTAGCAATATATATCTGCCTACCTCAAATCGTAATGGATTGTATGAGCAGGGCCTTCTTTTCTTCTAAAAATTGTAAAGCCCTGTTGAATATGTTGGAACCATATAAATACTAATAATATTCACGGGGCAAAGCTGACAGCCCGGCATACATGTCCTATTTTGCCACAGATAACCACAGAAGTCAGAAATGACTCTTATTTTTGGTCCATTTCCTCTCCTGATTTCTCATTATCAGGAAACTAAATAGCAGCTCCTATCTGGGTAGACCAGAGTTTATATGTAATTTATAAATGATAACTCTCTGGGTTTTGATGACATTGATAAATCACTCACTCTTCCATATGATCTATACAGGGCTCAACATTTTATTTTGTACTTTCACTAACTGGTAGAAAATGAGCCCTTGTGAGTTAATTTTGCAGTGTTTTGTCAATTTAATGGTCTTAATATATAAAGCGGAAGCAGTGACCTTCTCAGTTGCATGCACAGCACACAGCAGAAGAGGTTTGGCACTGGGAGCATTTCGCCACCAGTAAACTCAATGTATGGGTTGTAGCCTCTTAGAATCAATTGTTCTTCTGTTTAAGAAACGTTATGTCGGTTAACAGAGTACTGCAGGAGTGAGGCAGCAGACAGGAATTATGCAGGACTTATGCTAATCCAGCACTGGGTGGATTTGTGCTTGGGCTGGTGGTCTCAATCTTAAATGAACTCTAAAGGCACGATAGCCGAGAGGCCAATTTACACAGTTTTTAATGCCACCTCTAGTCAATCTGACAGCAACTATAGGGACTTCCTGGATTCAATTCAGCAAAGTTTGCATGATTGACGCTCACTGACACTGGATGCTACCCATGGAGCTACACCGATTCAATGCACCTCTATGAGGTGATTACCTCACATGCACAGTAGCCTCCCAAACTTCACTTATGCCAAAATCTTGACAATCTTGGTGTAACAGTGCAAAAAAATGAAAACAAAAGGTACTCTATGAACTACATATTTCTCGCCCTATATTCTCTTTTTATACCCCTGCATAGCTGAAGGAAGTAATTGCTATGTAAACTCTTCATCATCATATTACACATGGGTAAACAACTACAATATTTAGGCCTGTATTATTTCCTAAAAAATAGAACAAAAAAGTGCAATATAAAATTAAATCGTCTGTATGACACCAAATATTAAAAGTCCAAAGATAAAAATTATTTATTTTTTTAGCTGCCAGACATAAAAGGTTATTCCAAAACCTATGTGATAGAATGTCCAAAAGTAGATAAATGTCAGCGCTGTGCAATAGTCCCAAATAAGGGTTTGTGGGGAAGCTGAGTATTGTGGTAAATGTGTATGATTTCCACCTCCACAGTGGTGGTTTAGGAAATTAGGAGTATTCTGTGTAAACTTTGTATCCAACAGCAGTGATCACAGTAACGTATCCTCAAAGATACAAACCAAGCAAAGAAAGTGCAACACAGTTTATTAATATCATATAAAAATAAAACTCCAAATACACAGTAAAAAAAAATGGTGGAAATCATACACATTTACCTCAATACCTCAATACCCAGCTTCCCCACAAACACTTATTTGGGGCTATTGCACAGCGCTGACATTTATCTACTTCTGTATTATTTCCTGTTTACTAAGCCACACCTACACCTCCTAAACCATATTAAAACACAATACCATATGCTAATAAATACATTCTAAAATACACTTCCAAACACACAGAGCAGGGAAGGAAAAAAAAAAAGAATATAAAAAAAAAAAACAGAAAAAAAAAAGCTATGTAATGTTTCTTATAGCGTTCTGGCACTTTTTATGCATAAATAAATCTGTTAGAGGATCAAGTAGGTAAAAGGAATAAGATTAACACAAAGATTTCAAATTTAATTATTTTTTATATATGTATTATACTATTAGTTTGTCAAATTGCATCTCTTAGATGGTCAGCACCTTTCATATATCCTATGAGCACGACAGCAATACATATAGACAAGCCTAATCAAGTAATCTACTAATAACTACATTAAGCTTGTCTTACTAGCAACTGCCAGTCAGGGGAAGGGGCAAGTCTCGTGGTAGTCCTGAGGGGATCAAATATTAAAAACAAAGACCTTCATTAAAGCATGGGAACCCTGGGAAACATATGAGAACACCTGATGGGAAGCATCCGCTGTGCTCCTCCCCCCACTCCCCTCCACCTAGAGGACCTATGGATGCTCCATGTGCTGATGCCGACCAGAGACCCCTGACCCTTTTCTTCTCTACACTCTTTTCTTCCCTTTCTTTTCTCCCCTTTGTCTCCTCTTGACTCTCTCATATCCGAGCTCTTGGGATTCTTTATTTCTCCTAAAATCCCCGAAACTCGGGACAGATGGTTGTTCAGGTTCCATCTTGGCATGACTACAAACCTAGTGAAGACAATCTCTTATTCTCAGAGCTATGTTTCTGTATTAACATCGCTAGCAACCTAGATCTTATACTCCCTTACCCGGGGGAAACCTTAATGCCACTACTGCAACGCTTGTACCATAAGTGATCAATGTTCACCCTCCTCTGATGTCTATTGTCGCACATCTTGTTCTTTTATAATGCGACCCTATATTTCTATTATATATGCTGAGATATATACCCTCTATGATGTCTCCCATGCTTTTTGGGGGGAAAAAAGAAGTTGGGAGTTTTCCTTCAAACATTTGTTAAAAATTTGGTGGTGAGAAACTTTTAATTCTGGCTGGCATCTTAGGACTTCTTAGAGGTTATTATTTACAAAGTACTTAACCTCCTACGTCTTCTCTAGTCTGGTCAGCCTATGATTGATAGTAGAGCTGCAGGAGCTGCTATACAGTGTGTATTACTCATTGCTGTCCCTGCTCCTTTTGCTAGGCATTTCCTGTGTGAGAGGCTGTTAATGGGCAGATGGAAAGTGATCACTTTCTGTCCAGCCTTCTTGTCCAGCCTCACACACACCCTCTATAACTGTTCCTGCAGCCATGCTGTCAAGCATTGGAAGCGGACTAGACTATAGAGGACACTGGAAATGGCTCTTAGAACCTATCTCTCAAATAAAAGGCACATTATAAGTGCTGAAAACAGGCGCTTCCTACAGAACATGCCCCTGTAGGTAGATGCCTTCTCTGCTTAATAGGTAATCAGGCTCTGTTGATATCTCTATACTGTATGAGGTATGTCCAATTTTCCATTCCTCCCAAAAATATATAAATCCAAAGTATAATTATGTTACTTGTTTGTATCACATATAAATCTCTTATTAACAGGTAAGTATTTGAATTAGTTGAGCAGGCAATAAACTAGGGTTATTAGTGAGTAGCCTACAAACCAAAGTCTGTTTCCTGGTGATGTCACGTATTCTGAGTCGAAAATTAAACATCTTTGATCTGCAGACCCCCGAGGCTTCAAATTGTTTACTAGTAACAAACTGCCCATAAGTAGGAGTAGCACCCATTTAATTTTTGATGACAGATACACATTCAATGGTACTTATTTTTTTATATAAACATATGTTTTATGGTGTAAAAACTGCATTGAGAATGCCCTATAACTAGTAGACTGAAACATTTATATTTTTAAATAAAAGATCACAGTGTGTCTGCATTCACCATTCTATGTTCAAATGGCCAACAAGTACACATATAAGCATATGAAGTTCATTGATTATATTTTTTATTGTATTTTTTTCATTTTAATTGCATTTGATTATGAATGTGTATGTTTCATATAAAATTTTGACTTGATTATGTGAAATGTGTTAATTGTTCATCTTGCACTCAAAAAAGCAAGGGTGCTTTGAATTTCTCAGTGCATGAATTGTTGGCAAAAGATAAAAAAAAAAAGGCTAATCCAGATTAATTGAATTTAAGACATCTCCAAACCTTCTCAAAGTCTTATCCACAGTTAATGCTGATGCTGTTTTCATTATATTTCAGTCAGTGAATAACCTTAAAAAGCATTGAAAACAAATATTACTAGGAAATAACTGACTATGAAAAACTTCTTTAGTTATAATTCAGTTAAAAATAATTGTTTGGAATAAACTTTCATTAAAGAAAACACTACAATGACAGAAATAAAAACATGTATTCCTGTCACTATAGTTCTAAAGTTACTATTTAGGTTCCTGGTCCCTCTGTAACCAGTGTAGAAGGTGAGTTTACTCACCTTTATTCCAGCGCTACGCGGGACTGCCGTGACTGACTCCGACCCTGGCCCCGATCCACCTTCCTGGCTGAGGTCATCAAAATTGATGATCTCAGTCAATCTAATGCTTTCCCATAAGAAAGCATTGGGAGGCTATTGCGAATGCGCGGCAAAACGCTGCACTGGCCAATCAGCATCTCCTCATAGAGATGCATTGAATTAATGCATCTCTATGGGGAATGTTTAGCGTCTCCATGCAGAGCGTGGAGACACTGAACATCACTACTGCACAACCAGGAAGCCCCTGTAGTGGCTGTTAGAGTGACTGCCACTAGAGGTGTTCCTAAGCAGTAATGTAAACACTGTATTTTCTCTTAAAAGGCAGGGTTTACATTAAAAAGCCTGCAGGGACATGCCAAAGACATCATAACAACTACATTAAGCTGTAGATATTCTCGTGACTATAGTGTCCCTTTAAGAGCAGTGGCATGAGGATAAAGTATGACCCAGGATCTATCTAATGAGAGATAATTAAATGTAAGTAGAGAGTGCTCCCTGATAGGATCTCTAATAACAATTTGTAATTAACATTTGACTCCAATTAATCACAAAAACACTACATATTGCCTTCCCTCTTTCTCCATCTGGTGGGATGTAGGGTGGAGGAGGGTAATAAGGTCAGGGGACCTCTGGCCCAGAAGTGGTTACAAGGACCATAAATTGGCCATGCTCCTAGTCACCTACCCTAAAAAAGACATATTAAGTGTTATATACACTGATTAGCCACAACATTAAAACTACTGACATCAAAAACAAAAGCAAAACCAAATGTGAGAAAGGCTGAACTTGATGGACACGTCTCTTTTCAGCTATGTAACTATATAAGATGAAGTGAACAACATTGCTTTGGGGACAAAGAGTTCAGGGTGTTCATTTGGCCTCTAAATTCCCCAGATCTTAATCTGATTGAGCATCTGTGGGATGTGCAGGAAAAAAATGCCAATACATGGAGGCACCACTTTGCAACTTGTAAGACTCTGCCACTCAGCATAGTTAATGGAAGAGGAGAAAGAGAATCTCTTATTTTATTCACTTTTTTTAAAAAAAATCTTTATCAAGTACATTACATATATTTTATGTTTTCATCTTTTTATAATAAATACATCTCAATATAATTGTATACAAAAATGTTCAGATTGTATCTTGAGTCATTTTAATTAGACAAATGCATTACCCTTCCCCCTACCCCCCACTCCCTCCACACCCTCTGCTGTCAATCAGGGAATATTGCTCAAATAAAACATCAGAAAACCTTTATAGCCCTACCAATTAAATTTTCTCCTGTGACCCAATTTCTCCAAATATAAGCTTAGTATATTAGAATTCATATTTTGTATCCACAAACCTCTCTTCATCCCTATTTGATATAACAACTGGTTATCCGCTTCCTGCCAAATAGGAGTATCCATTGTCCTCCAATGTCTGGCAATAACAATCTTAGCCACCATAAGAATATGTATAGCAAAGTCATGACTATATTTCGACCATGATCTTAAACCTATGTGGAATACAAATAATTCTGGAAAAGAAGTAATCTTCTTCTCACTAAGGTAGGCCATTTTAGTCCTTATCATTTCCCAATATAACTGTATTGATGGGCACCACCACCATATATGCATATAATCTCCATTATTAATTCCACATCTCCAACAGTTATTTGATAATACTGGGTATATCCTAGATAGAAGCGTAGGTACTCTATACCACCTATTCCTAATCTTATAATGAGTCTC
The DNA here is from genome assembly GCF_036172605.1 of Pelobates fuscus. Taxonomy (NCBI): domain Eukaryota; kingdom Metazoa; phylum Chordata; class Amphibia; order Anura; family Pelobatidae; genus Pelobates; species Pelobates fuscus. Next base: position 244,947,125 of record NC_086319.1, on the reverse strand, counting down.
AATTATATTTAAATTATGTATAAGCTTGTTAATATAGCTTAAACGGTACATACATTCTTCTTCATTGATTAATATATTTAAATCTCTTTGCTATTTTTCCATGGTTTTTTATTTTTATATTTTCCTCCACCCCTTCCATTATTCTACTACAATGTGCAAGCAAACCCTTATTGTTCTTTTTTGAAGAAGATGATTAGTTAATCTATCTATTTGATCTGTATCTCCAAGATATAAGTGTTTTTTTTTTAATATCCTTTTTCTCTCAGATAGTTAAATATTTAGTTGTTTGATAAACCATATTCCAGTTGTATCTGACAGAAGGGCTTTATATCATTATGAGCTATAATATTCTTAATTTAATTTAACTATTCTTAATTTTAGCTACACCCAGTACTTTCCATCATTCTAATTGTATATTTTGTATGTTATATTTTAAAATCTCAATATCATTGTCCAAATCACCTTATTATTTAGGCCCATGCTTATTCTGATCTTGTTCCAATTTTGGGATATATCCAATATGGTTCTCGGGAACAAATTTTGATTTTGACTTTTTCTTTTTATTTATTTTTTGTTGGATTTTATCCAACTGTCGGTAGTTATCCAAAAAAATATATTTAGATTTTGATTATTCAATACATTTTGTTAAATTTTATACCAAGTTGCCAAAGCACTACTATTTTGTTGAGTTATTATAGCATTGTTTAGGTTTTAGGTTTTAACATCAATGTCCTAGCATTTATTCTTGGATTTTTCCCCTACCACACAAATTTTCTGAATGCTGTCTGTATCATTTTTAACCAGGCCTCTGTGAAATTTAGCGTAATAAGTCTGAAGAGTAGTGATGTCGCGAACATAAAATTTGTTTGCGAACGGGCGAACCGCCATAGACTTCAATAGGCAGGCGAATTTTAAAACCCACAGGGACTCTTTCTGGCCACAATAGTGATGGAAAAGTTGTTTCAAGGGGACTAACACCTGGACTGTGGCATGCCGGAGGGGGATCCATGGCAAAACTCCCATGGAAAATTACATAGTTGATGCAGAGTCTGGTTTTAATCCATAAAGGGCATAAATCACCTAACATTCCTAAATTGTTTGGAATAACGTGCTTTAAAACATCAGGTATGATGTTGTATCGATCAGGTAGTGTAAGGGTTACGCCCGCTTCACAGGGACAGGCCAAACTCCCCGTTTAATGCACCGCAAACAACCTTGTCCTCACTGATGTCATTGAAGGTATTTTCCTCCACCCAGCCACGCACAACACCAAGGGTCCCTGAAAGGTGACAACAAGCCCCCCTGTATTTTTTTTTTTTTTAAATGTACACTACTGTTACACCAGATATGAGTTGCACTGGTGTGACACTGTGCTCTGGCAGGCCCTGAAACACACACGTGTGAAGGAAACTGAATGCTATTATATTACAGTCAAAAAAGTTGTTGTTTTTTAAATGCAAGCTATTGTGACACCAGATATGAGTGGTGGCACTGGGCAAGTGGGCACAGGCAACTGCAATTCAATTACACAGAAAAAAAAAAAAAGCAGACTGATGTTCTAGCCCTGAAAAGGGCTTTTTGGGGTGCTGTCCTTACAGCAGAGATCAGATGAGTCCTTCAGGACTGTAGTGGACAATTGTCAGGATCGGGACAGGGATCCAACACGCAGAGTACAAACAGTAGCCAGATACGTATACCGGACCTTAGAATGGCCGGACTAACGTAAGTAGTACAGTATAGAATGGTCAAAGACAAGCCGAGGTCGAGGGTAACAGAAGACAGGTAAGCGAGAGACAAGCCGAATCAAGGGTAACAGAGATAAGCAGAGTAAGGTAAACAAGCCGGGTCAAAACCAAAAGGGATAATAGAATACACAAGCACTGAGTGACTAGAACAAGCTAGAACCACGACAGGGCAATGAGCTAATGAAAGAAGCTCTGTTAAATACCCTGTTCAGAGCAGTAACCACACCTCCAAGGCGTCCTGATTGGTCCTGCAGCCATTGACTGACAGGTTGTTCCGGGGGAGTGTCCTGATGACTACTTCCTGCCTAGATGCTGTAAAAGGCAGTCACTCCCTCGCGGCCGGCCTAGCATGACCGGATAGACCGCGGGGAAGGGAGCCATCAGACCGTCTGGATGGAGGAACAGCTAAGTCTCTACCTCTTTCGGAGGTAGAGACCACAGGTACCCTGACAGTACCCCCCCTCTCAGATACGCCCACCGGGCGGAATGAACCGGGACGAGATGGGAAGTGAGAGTGATACGCCCTGCGGAGACGGGGAGCATGAACATCCTCCTGAGGTACCCAACTCCTCTCCTCAGGACCATATCCCTTCCAATCAACCAGATATTGTACTCTCCCCCGGGAGATTCGAGAATCAATAATAGAGTTAACCTCATACTCCTCCTGACCCTCCACCTGAACGGGGCGAGGAGGGGCTATTGTGGAGGAAAATCTGTTACATATGAGTGGTTTCAGCAATGAAACGTGAAACGAGTTCGGGATGCGTAAGGTATTAGGAAGAGCTAAACGATACGCAACTGGATTGACACGGGTCAGCACCCTGTAGGGTCCAATATAACGAGGAGCGAACTTCATGGAGGGCACTTTTAAACGGATGTTCCTCGTGCTCAGCCATACCCTATCACCTGGAACAAAGACCGGAGCCACCCTTCTACGTTTATCAGCGTGTTTCTTGACCAACATAGAGTTGTGCACAAGGATTTGTCGAGTTTGATCCCACAACTTCCTCAAATTGGCAACATGAACATCAACCGACGGCACCCCCTGGGAAGGGGAATCCGAAGGAAGAATAGACGGATGAAAACCATAATTCATGAAGAAGGGGCTTGAATGAGTAGAATCGCAAACGAGATTGTTGTGTGCAAACTCCGCCCAAGGAATCAAACCGACCCAATCATCCTGGTGTTCAGAAACAAAGCATCGTAAATATTGTTCAATTTTCTGGTTGGTACGTTCAACAGCTCCGTTAGACTGAGGATGATAGGCAGAAGAAAAGTTTAATTTAATACCAAGTTGAGAGCAGAAGGACCTCCAAAAGCGGGAAACAAATTGGGAGCCTCTGTCCGATACAATTTGAGAGGGTATCCCATGTAGGCGAAAAATCTCCTTAGCGAATATCTCTGCCATATCGGGAGAAGACGGGAGTTTAGGCAGGGGAATGAAGTGTGCCATCTTAGTAAACCTGTCAACCACGGTGAGGATAACAGTCTGTCTTTTAGAGATAGGTAGATCGACAATAAAGTCCATGGCCAAACAGGACCATGGTTTTTCTGGAACCTCCAAGGGTTGCAGGAATCCACATGGAAGCGTATGGGGTTGTTTGGTTTTAGTACAAACTTCACATGCAGCGATGAACTCCTCAATATCCCTCCGTAAAGCAGGCCACCAGAAGTCCTTAGAGATCAACGCGTAAGTTTTGCGAATACCAGGATGTCCCGCCATCTTGCTATTATGTAAACACTGTAAAAGTTCCAGTTGAAGAGCAGGAGGAACTAAATGACGGCCCGCAGGAGTCTGTTTAGGTGCTAGATGTTGCAACTTAATGATCTCGGCCAGTAATGGAGAATGAATCCTGAGATTCGTATTAGCAATGATATTGCATTTCGGAACTATAGAAGAAAGAACTGGTTCAGGTACAGTAGAAGGTTCATATTGGCGAGATAATGCATCGGCTTTAGAGTTTTTAGAACCAGGTCTGTAAGTCAGTACATAATTGAAGTGAGTCAGGAATAAGGACCAACGAGCTTGTCTAGAGGATAAGCGCTTAGCCTCCCCAATATAGGACAAGTTTTTGTGGTCCGTCAAAATCGTAATAGGGTGTAGGGTCCCCTCCAACAAATGTCTCCACTCCTTTAAGGCTTTAATGACTGCTAACAGTTCCCTTTCCCCGATGTCATATCTGCTCTCAGGCCCAGAAAATTTCTTAGAGAAGAAACCACAAGGGTGTAACGGTTTATCCACCCCTAACCTTTGAGACAGAACAGCCCCAACTCCTGTCTCAGAGGCATCGACCTCGAGCAAGAAAGGCAGAGTCGTATCAGGATGGACTAGAATGGGAGCCGAGGCAAAAAGTTCCTTGAGAGTCTTGAAAGCACCCAGAGCTTCCTTAGACCAGAACTTAGTATCAGCCCCTTGTTTGGTCATATTGGTAATAGGCGCAATGATAGAGGAATATCCTTTAATGAAGCGCCTATAGTAGTTGGAAAAACCAATAAACCTTTGGATAGCCTTGAGTCCTTTGGGCAAGGGCCAGTCTAAAATAGATTGAAGTTTTACAGGATCCATTTTAAAACCCTCCCCAGAAATCACGTATCCAAGAAAGTCTACCTGAGACTGATCAAAACTGCACTTCTCCAATTTGCAATATAGACCATGTTGCAGCAGCTTGTGTAATACCTTTCTGACCTGTCTATGGTGAGTCTCAATCTCCTTAGAGTGAATTAGTATGTCGTCCAGGTAAACAATAACACAATCATGCTGAAACTCCCTAAGTACCTCATTAATCAAATCTTGAAATACTGCAGGAGCATTGCATAGTCCAAATGGCATAACAGTGTATTCGTAATGGCCATACCGGGTATTGAATGCCGTCATCCACTCGTGACCTTGCTGGATTCTCACCAAATTGTAAGCCCCTCTGAGATCTAACTTGGTGAAGATTTTGGAGCCCTTAAGACAATCAAATAACTCGGTAATCAGTGGGATAGGATAGGCATTTCTGACAGTTATTTTATTCAAGCCTCGGTAATCGATACAAGGTCTCAGCGTGCCATCCTTCTTCTTAATGAAAAAGAACCCAGCCCCGGCCGGAGAAGAAGACCTCCTGATGAATCCCTTTTCTAAATTCTCCCGAATATACTCCTCTAGAACCGAGTTTTCCTGAACAGACAAAGGATATACATGGCCCCTCGGAGGCATAGTGCCGGGTAGAAGCTTAATCTTACAGTCAAATGACCTGTGTGGAGGCAAAGAATCGGCATTCTTCTTGTCAAACACTGCCCTTAAGTCTAGGTAAAGGTCTGGTATTTGTCTTTCGGTGGACTGAGTAGGATTCTCCGGTATGTTAATATTAGCTAATGGAGAAACCTTGCACAAACACCGATCCTGGCAGCCCTGGCCCCACGAGAGTATCTCTCCTAACTCCCAATCGATAATAGGGTTATGTTTCTTCAACCATGGGTACCCCAGAACTATGGGAACGGAAGGAGACGAAATGAGCAGAAGAGATAAATTCTCCACGTGTAGGATACCCACATTTAAATTAATGGGTATGGTCTCACGAAAGATAACAGGGTCTAGTAGTGGTCTACCATCTATGGCCTCAACGGCCAAAGGTGTCTCCCTTAGCTGGGATGGGAAATTGTTCTTACTAGCAAAGGCTTGGTCGATAAAATTCTCAGCAGCACCGGAATCTATCAATGCCATAGCCCTTACTACTTCCTTCCCCCAAGTTAAGGAAACTGGTAGCAGAAGCCTGTGATCTTTATAATCAGGAGTAGAGGACAAAATAGAAACACCCAAGGCCTGTCCTCTAGAGAGACTTAGGTGCGAGCGTTTCCCGGGCGGTTAGAACAGTTCGAGAGTAAATGACCCTTGGCTCCACAATACATACACAAACCCTCTCTTCTCCTGTGCTGTCTTTCCTCCTCAGAGAGGCGGGTATACCCTATCTGCATAGGTTCAGTAAGCAAAGATATCGTGGAGTCAGGACTTGGAACAGCGGGAGCTAACCTAAAAGAAGGTTCCTCTCTCGAGTGTTCTGTCTCTCTCTTAGACGTTCATCTATACGAGAGATGAACGAAATTAAATCCTCTAAATTCTCAGGGAGTTCTCTGGTAGCAACCTCATCAAGGATTACATCAGATAGGCCATTCAAAAATACATCCATATACGCCTGCTCATTCCACTTGATTTCTGCCGCCAGAGACCTGAACTCTAGTGCATAATCCACCAGTGTTTGGTTCTCCTGTCTCAGGCGCAACAGTAATCTGGCTGCATTAACCTTTCTACCTGGAGGGTCAAATGTTCTTCTAAAAGCAGCTACAAATGCGTTATAGTTATAAACTAATGGATTATCGTTCTCCCATAGTGGGTTGGCCCATCTCAGAGCTTTCTCAATGAGTAGGGTGATAATAAATCCTACTTTTGCCCTATCTGTAGGATAAGAGCGAGGTTGCAATTCAAAGTGGATACTAATTTGGTTTAAAAAACCACGACACTTCTCAGGAGCCCCACCATAGCGTACTGGGGGGGTAATGTGAGAAGAAGCACCCACTGTGGCTACCTCTAGACCTGAACCGACAGGAGAAACATGGGTATTACGTATCTCCTCTGGTGGGTTATTGGCACAAGCTAATAGAGCCTGTAGCGCAAGCGCCATCTGATCCATTGGCCCTGTCGTAATGTCAGGATCGGGACAGGGATCCAACACGCAGAGTACAAACAGTAGCCAGATACATATACCGGACCTTAGAATGGCCGGACTAACGTAAGTAGTACAGTATAGAATGGTCAAAGACAAGCCGAGGTCGAGGGTAACAGAAGACAGGTAAGCGAGAGACAAGCCGAATCAAGGGTAACAGAGATAAGCAGAGTAAGGTAAACAAGCCGGGTCAAAACCAAAAGGGATAATAGAATACACAAGCACTGAGTGACTAGAACAAGCTAGAACCACGACAGGGCAATGAGCTAATGAAAGAAGCTCTGTTAAATACCCTGTTCAGAGCAGTAACCACACCTCCAAGGCGTCCTGATTGGTCCTGCAGCCATTGACTGACAGGTTGTTCCGGGGGAGTGTCCTGATGACTACTTCCTGCCTAGATGCTGTAAAAGGCAGTCACTCCCTCGCGGCCGGCCTAGCATGACCGGATAGACCGCGGGGAAGGGAGCCATCAGACCGTCTGGATGGAGGAACAGCTAAGTCTCTACCTCTTTCGGAGGTAGAGACCACAGGTACCCTGACAACAATGAATACACTAGCCTAGCTATCGATTTCCCTATTAAATCAGCAGCAGCTACACTGTCCCTCCTCTCACTAAGAATGCAGCTTCCGGGGGTGGGGCCTAGCTGTCATGGAGGAAAGACGCACTTCGTGTGAGCTCCCTCAATATCTCACTTTAAGCAGCTATCAACAAGCGAATTTCACCCCAGAAGGGGATGACCCAGCAATGTTGCTCCTACCTGACCGACCCGACATGCTTAATAGCGGTCAGCAACTCGACAGAGTCTTACTTACCTCCGCGTGGCAAGTGGGGCCTGGTGCTCACCGGGCGGGAGAGGCGGCCGATCTCCCGATCCTGGGATGCCCAGGAGCAGCTACTTCCTGGCAGGAGCTCCGTTACCCCCCCCCCCCTCAGACCGGTGGGGGTTATCCCGGTCCACCTCTGAGAGGCTGTCTTGAGCTAATGGACGCACAGAGCACAGCCGCCCAGGCTGACATACTCATCTGCGACTCTCCCAATATGGCGGCAGCCGCGTGTCCTCCTGGTACCAGCAAAGCATGGCAGGATATTGAGTCTAAGCTGGACAGACTCTTTAATCAATTTTGGAAGCAAATAACAAGCAGGAAGCCCCAACAAGCTCCACCACAGCCCCAACAAGCTCCACAACAGCTAAGCGAAGCAGTCCCCATTAAAATCCACCAACGCAAAAGGCGTCGAAGACGGGACCGGAGGCACAAACAGAAATGCAGAGCCTGCCCCACGTCAAGCACTCGCCTCCACCTTAAGCCACCACAATCCCGCACCGGACGTGAAGCCCCACCAGGACAGATCCGACCACCCGACAAAACAAGTTTCCACCACCTCAAGCCGCGAACCCGGCACTCAGCCAGAGACTTGCCTTTGTTGTTCCAGGTATCAGGGACTCCCAGGGTCTGCACCTGGTGCCCAGAAGGGATCGGATGAGCACAAGCAGTAAACAGCAGCCTGCCAAGCATGTCCCACTATAGCCGATCCTCCACACCATGCCTTTTATCACATGAACTGCTCTCTGCATATTAACTAATCGTAAAGTAGCAAGCGTTTAAACATGTCATTATTTCACCTCCTAATGAGTTTATTGTCGTAGTTCCTTACATGCCTTTACCTTAACCGTTCATGTATTATGTTATTCACTAGTCTCATCTCATGGGGCGACTCACACTTGATTTTCAACTAGTGGTGGAGCTGCTGATATAAATACACAGTTGATAACGTGCAAGCTACACCCTAAACATGACAGCCATCTTTCACAACAATGTACTGCTATATACTCATACCCTCAGTGCAACTAGCCATGATATACGCACATTCAGCCTAGCATGCTCAAATATAACACACTTCTGTCTAAAAAAAAACAAAAAAGAATGCAGCTTCAGAATTAATCTAAATTGTATGCTGTCTAGGAGGTGGGAGGGTTTGGGAGGGAGGGTCTGCTGCTGATTGGCTGGAATGTGTCTGCTGACTGTGAGGTACAGGGTCCAAGTTTCCTCAATGATGACGAATAGGGGGCGGACCGAACATCGCATATGTTCGCCATCCGTGGCGAACGCGAACAAGCTATGTTCGCCAGGAACTATTCGCCAGCGAACCGTTCGGGACATCACTACTGAAGAGGTATACCCATTTTGGCAAGATATAAGATTTCAGTATATTTACTCTACCCCACCATGAAATTGGGATCTTTTTCCAATCATTTAATTTTTTTATTCATCTGTTTTAACAAGGGTAAAAAGTTTGGTCCGACAATTGTTGTGATATCTGAGCTAATTTGGATTCCTAAATAATTTATTGAGTTTGATTCCCACCTAAATCCATATTTATTTCTCAATATTTCTCTACCAAGCGCAATTGATTTTTCAATATTCAATTTACAACCTGATATCTTTTTTCACAATATTCATTTTGGCCTCCATAGAGCTACATGGGTCTTGTAGTGTTAAGATAACATCATCTGCATATAAATATAGCTGAGCTTGCATCTGACCATATATAAATCCTCTAATTTCCTTATCTTCCCTTATGGTAGCTGCCAAAGGTTCCAATGACATTATGTACAATAGAGGGGACAATGGGCAGCCCTGTCTAGTTCCATTTCTCAATGTGAACCATTCAGAGCTAAACCTTCGCCAATGGACTTGAATACAATGCCATAACTGCATAAAAAAATTGGTCCCTCTAAACCATATGCCATCAGTGAATACCATAGATATCTCCAGCCAACCCTGTCAAAAGCTTTCTCTGCATCTAATGACAGGGTTAGGAGAGAGTTCTTGTTTTTTTGTTTTTTTTTAACTATTTCCAGGATATTTATTAGTTTCCGAATACTAGTTGTTGAGGACCTGCCTTGAACAAACCCCACCTGGTCCGGATGGATTATTTCCCCAATAATTGTATTTAAACGAACTGCTATGATTGAAGAGTACAATTTTATATCAATATTTGAAGCACGATTGAAAGATAATTAGAAACATCCAAGCTGTTTTTATCTTGTTTCAAAATTGGTACTATATTTGATTGCAGCATTTCTACTGGGATTGGATTTCTATTTTCAAAATCATTAAAAAGTTCAACAAGTTGGAGTTTAATATTTTATTTAAAAATGTTATAGAATGTATTCAAAAATCCATCCGTGCTTCCCAGTTTTTCTCAGTTCCCAAACTTCCCAGTTTTGAGGTTCCCAATAGCTTTATATCCCTCTTCAGCTGTAAAAGGCAAATTTAACAATATCAGTTGCTCTTGCGTTATATTGGGGATTTTACACTTCATTAAAAATTCCTTAATCTCGATCTTAGAAGGCGCTATTGTTAAATTATATAAACTTTTACAGTAATCTTGAGAAGCCCACCCTATTTTCTCAGGTATCATAAGAGTTTTTTTCTTCATATTTTATTTTAGAAATAAACTTATTAGATTTTTCTTTTTTTATTTGATTAGACAATAATTTATCTGGTTTATTACCCTTGTAATACCATATTCTTTTTCTATTATTTAGCCTTTCATTTATACTTATTATTAATGCCTCGTTGATTTGTTTTTCTATTTCAATGATTTTTAATGTATTATCCCTGGAGGGAGTCTCTTTATTTTGAAGGCTTAAGGACTCTAACTGTAAGTATAGTTCAGCCCCAATTTTTATTAGGTGACCACGTATTACACTTTTATAGGCACTCCATATTGTAGACGATCATATCTCTTCATTTTTATTTTCTTTAAAATATAGATCAATTTCTGTTTTAAATGGTCTACATGTTGCGATTTATTTAATAAGTAGTCATTTAATCTCCATGTAGAGCGTTTATTACGAAAATCAACTTTTATTTGAACCATAACAGCGCTATGGTCTGTCCAGGGTGTAGTAATTATTTTTACTTTCTTTACTTTTTTAATGAACCCAATATTTGACATTATATAATCTATTCTGGAGTAGGTATACATCGTCTTGGAAAAACAAGAAAGATCTTCCATATTGGAATTAAAAACGTTCCATACATCCAGTAGAGCAGAGGTCTTAATCAACTCTCTTAATCTTTGTACGTTCTTGCATGCATTTCTATCTATACTTCTCCCTCCTATAGAGTTTCTGTCCCTATCTGGATCCATTAAGCAATTAAAATCTCCCAATAGTAAGGTATCTCCCTGTTTAATTATCCCTACTTTACTCAACACTTTTTAAATAAATTTAATTGGAGAATGGTTAGGTTTTTAAAGGGACACTATAGTCACCAGAACCATTACAGCTTAATGTAGCGGTTCTGGTTTCTATGGCCTGTCCCTGCATGCTTTTCAATGTAAACACTGTCTTTTCAGAGAAAATAAAGTATTTATATTTCTGTCTTAGAACACCTCTAGTGGCAGTCACTCAGATAGCCACACACTCCACATAGATTTATTTTAACCCCATAGTGCTAGGAATACGTTTGAATTCCTGACACTATAGTGTTCCTTTTATGTGTTTATAATGGTGTAATTTCCAGAGAAATGGCGTTTCCCTTTTAGACATTAATTTAATTTGTATTCAGACATATTATCTCTCCTCTTCTTTTTGTACTTTGACATTCTATCTTTGTGTTTTGGTAACAAATGTAAAATGATTTAAATGATGAATCATTTATTTTATAGTCAAACTCAAAGCATCTTTCAATGATAGCTTCTAGAATAAGTGTAAGGAACATGTCAGTACTATTTATTCAACAAAATAAAAATTAGATAAAATGTTTTGTTTACTGCTAGAAAGGTAGGCATGTCAACAAATATGGTGATAAAAGCCATGACAGCAACAATCTTTACCGAATACAGTGTCGGAAAAAGGTTTCATGCGTTCTAACATGGTGGACCAGAGTGATAAGAATAGTACAATGCATGATGCAACATTGCCTGGCTAATAACAAAAAGGCTTGTCTTATCAGGGCTAGTCTGCATGTTTTAAATTGGTTTAAAAGGGAAAAAATACAATTCTGTTATTATCCAAAAAGCGTTGTCATTGAAAAGACATCCATTTAATATTTTTGGATACACTTTTGAAATTATGTAATATTTTATTTCAAAAACGTTAATATTTTTATATTTTTTTAAAATATTTTTTTAATTTATATTTTGAAAATTTATATTAAAAGCTATTCCAAAAAGAATAAATCAATTGAAAAGCTTATAAACACATATTAAATCGAGGCCTCTGTACATTATTGGTAGGTATCTTAGATTGCACAAGTCTCTTACATATAATTTCATTTCCCCACTGTAAAATGTATGTAGTTCCAGTAGAGCACATTACTGCCCAGCATGAATTCCACATAAAGGAAAATGCAGCTCAGTGTTTATATTAAAGGAACACTCCAAGCACCATAGCTACTGCAGCACACTGTAGTGTTTAAGGTGCCACGGTGCCTGACAAGCTCCAGCTCTTTTGTCAATGAGAGCCAATGCTCTTGCTAGGAGTTTCTATTAGATTATTTGTCCTAAATCGTGCTCCTGGGCCTGCTGATAGACTAAAAGCGAACATCTAATCGACTTAACTCAGAGGAAGGGACCAGGTCCCAGCAGACCCTAGGTAAGAAGTAGTGATGTACCGAACTGTTCGCCGGCGAATACATGCGCGGTTCGATCCGCCCCCTATTCATCATCATTGAGTAAACTTTGACCCTGTGCCTCACGGTCAGCAGACACATTCCAGCAAATTAGCAGCAGACCCTCCCTTCCAGACCCTCCCACCTCCTGTACAGCATCCATTTTAGATTCATTCTGAAGCTGCATTCTTAGATAGAGGAGGGAAAGTGTAGCTGCTGCTCATTTGATAGGGAAATTGGTAGCTAGGCTAGGGTATTCAGTGTCCATTACAGTCCTGAAGGACTCATCTGATCTTTGCTGTAAGGACAGCACCCCAAAAAGCCCTTTTTAGGGCTAGAACATCAGTCTGCTTTTTATTTTTTATTTTTTTTTCTGTGTAATGTAATTGCAGTTGCCTTCCTGCCAGCTTCTGTGTCAGGCTCACAGTGGATACTGTGCCCACTTGCCCAGTGCCACCACTCATATCTGGTGTCACAATAGCTTAAGCTTGCATTTAAAAACCCAATTTTTTTTTTCACTGTAATAGATTGAATAGCAGTTAGTTGTCTGCAAGCGTCTGGGTGTCAGGCCTTCAGCGTGTACTCTGCCAACCTCTGCCAGTGTACTTTGCCACTCAAATCTGGTGTCACTATAGCGTAAACGTTTTTCACTGTAAGCTAATAGCAGTCAGTGTCCTTAAAGCGGGTGTCAGGCCTTCAGCGTGTACTCTGCCAACCTCTGCAAGTGCACTTTGCCACTCATATCTGGTGTCACTATAGCGTGCCTTTAAAAAGAAAAAACGTTTTTCACTGTAAGCTAATAGCAGTCAGTGTCCTTAAAGCGGGTGTCAGGCCTTCAGCGTGTACTCTGCCAACCTCTGCAAGTGCACTTTGCCACTCATATCTGGTGTCACTATAGCGTGCCTTTAAAAAGAAAAAAAAGTTTTTCACTGTAAGCTAATAGCAGTCAGTGTCCTTAAAGCGGGTGTCAGGCCTTCAGCGTGTGCTCTGCCAACCTCTGCAAGTGCACTTTGCCACTCATATCTGGTGTCACTATAGCGTGCCTTTAAAAAGAAAAAAAGTTTTTCACTGTAAGCTAATAGCAGTCAGTGTCCTTAAAGCGGGTGTCAGGCCTTCAGCGTGTGCTCTGCCAACCTCTGCAAGTGCACTTTGCCACTCATATCTGGTGTCACTATAGCGTGCCTTTAAAAAGAAAAAAGTTTTTCACTGTAAGCTAATAGCAGTCAGTGTCCTTAAAGCGGGTGTCAGGCCTTCAGCGTGTGCTCTGCCAACCTCTGCAAGTGCACTTTGCCACTCCTATCTGGTGTCACTATAGCGTGCACCCCAACACAACACCCCAAAATCTATGGAAACCCCTCAAGAGTCACATCCCCAGATAACCCTGATCTAAGTGACCATCATATCCAAAAATCACTCAGATCGGTTTAGTGGTTTGGATTTTCCATGGAAGTCAACTGTTGGCCGACTGCACACGTGGCTTCTGCCCAAAATAGTTCCATAAGAAAAGTGGTAGCGGTCAGTCAATTTCAGGAATAAAAAAACTGAACAAAATACCGAAACCTATCCTTTGGCTCCTAGGTAGTGATTGTTCGCCTAGTTCATGCGAACAATCCTACCGAATGGCACTCTCCTGACATGAATAGCAACAAAGTAGGCGTTCGCGAGTTAGTGTCCAATTTTAGTTCCATGCACTCGACGACCAAACACCGCTGCCTGCGTTTGTGCGAACAAGATGGCCGTCAACTCAGTTCCCACATGTTCTTGCATACGAACGGTGGCCACCCAGCCAAACATTTAAAATTCATAGTGTGAAAACGCTGATGGAGGTGTCAGGAGAGGCAATAGGGGTTAACAAGCCCGGAGGTGGTCCGCAGTTTGTGGGTTTGTTCGGTTCCCGAACAATACAGGGAATCCCCACGAACCAAGTCTTTTAAAAGGACTTTTACATGGCCCATTGTCCTTGGGCAGGAGGCTAGCCAGCAGGCTCCTCCAGAAGCTCGTTGCATAGGTATCTTTGCCACAGAACTGAAATAAAAAACAGTATAATGCAATAATGTGCAGTGCTTTGGGTGCTTTTGTTTGTTTGCTTTTATGATGACTACTAGTGAACATATGTTATTGGCTAAAACTAAAACTAATGAAGCAAATTTAATATAGTTTATTTTTTGAATGATTACAATAATTCAGTAGGTGTGTGCATTTGTTTTTGACTAATTTGCAATTTGTCCAAATATAGCGGGATCAGTGCCATATGGACGTTTAAACATGTAGACAAACTAGCGCAATAGACAAGCATGTTTGTTTGCTTTGATATTTGGAGTTTCACCAGTGGCACCAAAAAATGAGATGATGATGGGAGAAAAGATGATTGATAACTAGGGGACAGTCACTAAATGTTGATTTGGTTAACAGATCAAGAGACAAGTGACCAATAAAGAGTGAAAAAGAGGAGCTGTATTTAAATGATCCATATTCAATATACAGTATGTAAACATGTAAATATATTTATTTATTTATTACTAATCTTCCTCTTTTTCTTTCTATTGGTTACTTTTTCTCACTTGATCTGTGAATCAAGTGGCAGTAAAATGCGCCTGTCTGTGTATTGCAAAATAGATACATAATATTTACATTGTTTCATTGTGCCCTTTTTCTCTTTACTATCTGTTTTACAGTGTTATATTCAATAAACATTATGTTTTTATTGTTAGTAATACGGCTTTGTTTTACTTTAAAATGTGTTCTATTAAACTAGAAATTCTCTAGAGTGATTTATTTACAATAATACTGTACCCTTTGTTAATGGGATTTGAGATTCCCACCAAAGTCTAAATAAAATGTGTTTTCATAAAGTATTGATGTTAACATTTATACCAAAATAGTAAAATTTAAATGGAAATATGAGATCAACAGTATTTTTCTTGACAAATTTTAATGGTGGAATTAAAAAAAACCCACTGTATTTCATTTCCTCGTAAAATTGGCACTATAAGCTAATGTATAGTTTTCACTTTTATCATGTTATTTCTTTTTGCTATGTTGTATACTTTTTCCCCTATTATTTTAAAAAGGTCCATACAGCACCTGGTTTGCTGATTCTACACGTACTAACTTCCACGGCGTAAGATGCATTGTCCTCACACAGCTGTTTTCTTGTCATTCTGAGGAGCCCACCCTTCTGATTTGTTTTTTCCCATGTCTTAACCTTAGAAGATATTGAAACCTTTGCCAGCATTGTACATGAGACTGTGTCTGCCTGCCTGTCTGAATGGGGCGTGCTCACATAATTTCCTACAATATTATTTTCAACTTCCCTTTTCACTATTTATAGATGGGAGACAATGTAAATTATTTTACATATACTATGAAAAGGCTCCATAACTGGGAGAGATAAGGACAAACTTGTTCTAAGAGCATAAAACCTCACAGTTGGATAGGTGTCAATAATAAACAGAATTATTTTTGTTTTGCCAGCTGAAGGATTTTACTTCCAATGGTGTAGTGTCATTATAGAAAGATACAAACATGTGGTTTATCTGTGTATAGATCACATTTAAAGATTCATTAAATACACCGAAAGAACATAACTATATTCATGCTAAAAGCATGCAATGGTGATGAGGCTTTGTCAAATTATTCTTCTGTAATGAATTTTTATCAACTCATCTTTCAGGATGTGGCACATCATTAGGTCAAGATATAACAACAAGCATCACCTCAGGAAGTGGTACTTCATTAACAGCAGTTGGAACTACAACTAAAGAAACCACCACGCCAGTTCCTACTACACAAGGTCCTAGTGCAGCAAATAGTGCCACCAACACACTTCCTGTCACCACCATACCACAGATAACAGATGCACTTTCAACAGTAAGTGATAAACCAACAAGTATTACCTCCAACAGTGCCATTGTGCCACTTACATCATCTGCTTTGACTGTTACTAAAAATGTGGACACAAGCAATCTTACTGGAATCACGACAACTAAACCAACAACCGAACAAATCTCACAAATTACAACAAACGCAGGTGAGTAACATGGAGAAACTTTAATTCATATAACGGAGTGGCAATGTTTCAGACACAGATAGATAAATTGGAATTTTGTCTTCTAATGCAGGCGTGTTATGAGTCTAAGTCTGGATATGTATGTAAACACAGCAAGGCTGGACACACACAATCTTGCCAGTGGGTGTGTTTTTGGAGACATTATGGGCCTTTTATTTTTTTATGAAACCATTGACCTTTTTTATTTCCGAATAAATGCCAATCAGAGAGATTAGTTAATGTTTAATGAAGCTGTACCTGATGGTCCTGGGTGAGAGAAAACGATCGAAGGTTTCACCAAAATAAAGTAATCACCCCGTGGCTTCCTGAGCAACCCTTAAAGAGACAGTCCAGACACAGTACAGAAATGTTAAAGAGACACTCTGGGCAAATGAACCACTCTTAATGTATCTGATAGAGTGTGTCATTAATATGAAAATACTGTATTTTTTTGGACGCTGAAATATGTATAGTTTTTGCAAACAGCATAAAATATTTTGTAGCATTGCGCACTAAAACCTTTTCATTACTCACACCCCCTATTTTAAAACACTTGCTTCATAACTCCCATATATAACTCCCAATATATATATTTCACATTTAGAAAATATATTTCACATGTTAGCCTGTCTGTTGTGCATTTGCCTCCCTATGCAGGTAGGTATACTTCCAAAGCAAAGTAGCACAATACTGAAAAGTAGGTGGCCCCACTAAGAGTGCACCTGTTGTATATACATCATTTGTGTCACGCAGTGATTGCCCTCTCTCAGTGGTCTATTTAGGATTTGTGCTGCCCTAGGCAGGACAGTGCTCGGGCATCCCCCCTAATTTAAATTTTACCCAACCCTTTCTGTCAAGGCCGCACTTTGACTGACAGACGCTCACTCACTGACAGACGCACACTCACTAACAGACGCATACACTCATTGACAGACACACTCTCATATACACTGACAAACAATGACACACACACTCACTGATTTGACACACTGACAGAGAGACACACACTATTACTTGGACACACACTGACAGACTCACACTCACTGACAGACACACGCACTGACAGACGCACGCACTCACTGACCGACACATACACACTCACTGACCGACACACACACACATTCACTCACAGACACACACTCACAGACACACACTCACATAGACACAGACACTTACAGACACACACACACTTACAGACACACACTCACTTACAGACACACACACACACACATTCACTTAGACACACACACTTACAGACACACACACATACACACTTACAGACACACACACACATTCACTTACAGACACAGACACACATACACATTTCTCCCAACACTCACAAATTATTATTTTTTTTTTTTTTTAAATTGAAATCCACCAGCCTCCCTGGGAGAGCTGGAGTGGATTGCTTACCTGTGGTCCAGTGGGGCTGCTGGTCGGGCAGGCAGGGGGCGGACAGGAGCTTTAATCTTCCTGCTCATCTCCCTCGTGTGCCGCTTAGTAATGCCGGGAGACGGAGTGACGTCATATTCCGGCTCCCGGCTTCATTATGCGGTGCAGAGGGAGCTGAGCAGGAAGAGCTCAGGTGAGCATGCTCCCTCGCTGCCCACCGCCCGCTGCCCACCTCGGGGGGGGGGGGGAGGGGCTCAAAAGTGGCCAGCTGGCCAGGTCTTGAGCCCCCCAGGACATGAGGCAAACAAGGGATTTGCCTGGGCGTTTGGGGGCGGCTTTTTTTGCCGCCCCCTACAAAGTGCTGCCCAAGGCAGATGCCTTGTTTGCCTCGCGGAAGATACATCCCTGCCCTCACTTACAGAATATAGAAAACCCACAATGGAGAGTCATATGGCATATAGACATATTGCCGTGCCCGATAGATAGATAGATAGATAGATAGATAGATAGATAGATAGTATCTATCTATCTATCTATCTATCTGAGTCAGCAATAGCCAAGGATTATAGAAATACAGATATAAGAAGCCATAAACAAGCCATGTCAGGATTCCAGAAATGCATAAAGCCATTAAAAGCCAGGGTCAGTATCAGAAATACAAGGGAGACTTACTGAGCACACTACCACTTACACCACCACCCACAAAAAGGTAAGAGTGAGTACCCTGGACGCAAAACCCCAGGGGGGTGCAAAACGCATCCAGGGTACTCATGCTTACCTTTTTATGGGTGGTGCTGTAGGTGGTCTTCCTCATGTCTCGCAGCAGCAGGTATCACAACTACGTAATATTTAATTCCCTAAGCGTTCCTTTTTTTTTGCAAGTGTGTTGTCCTTGCTTGTGATCATCTTGTGATTATTATATGCTGTTTGCATTACTCAATATTCATATATTCAGCTTTTTGGAGTGCTGCCGTGACTTTTTTCTGCCATACATCGCTGCAATTTTTATATCAATAAATGTACACATTTTCATTATTTCTGTGTATTTTTCTGTAGATCATCATTACTCCTGAGTGCGGACCGCATTTTGTTTTTTTTGTTACTTACCGCATATGTGGGATAGTCTAGCACCAGAATTAACCCTATCAAGGCTTGATCTCAGGATTATTTCACCTGACATTTAAGACATTTTACTTGGAGTTGCGATATTGTCTGTGGGTGGGTTTCATACCACACCCACATATTTTTTGTAATATTTTGTCCCATTTTAAACATCCCCTAAAGAAAAAAATGCACCTGGTCGTGTAAAATGTAGAGAGTAGTGCTTAATTTACCAAAGTAGTTTATTGTTTTAATCACAAGATATTTTACAAATTATACGCAACAAATATTAGTCAGTAGTTAACTGATGTACTATGAAGTGTTATGGAGATTTTTTTCTGTTCTATATCTTGATTTGTGACATTCAAATTATATTATTTTTAGTTTAATTATTACTATTAATATTAAAAACATCTACGGATGAATGGATGGATGGAATGACAAACAGAGCTGTGTCTATTAATATCTATATATCTATCTATCTACCTTAATAATGGATAAATGGACTGAATGACAGACAGACAGACAGATAGATAGATAGATAGATAGATAGACATGCTTGTAAATAGTTTATTGTGCTTTGTGTACTAGAAAGATATTCCTTGCTACAGTAACATCTTAACTTTACATATTTCCGTAGCAAACACTGCAATAAGCAATGCAACAGGACCTCAGCCAACATCTGGGGCTCCCAGCCAGCTGTCTCCTCAGACAGAAAATTCGACATCAACTGGGCAGAATCCACCCAGCAACACAACTCAAACACCTGTACCAAATGTACCCTCTTCAACAAGTTTAACCAGCAACAAAACACCTGAAACTCCTAACAAGACCCATGAAAGCACTACCAAATTGACATCAGTTATAACAAACCCTAGCCAAATCTCTCCAAGCCCAAGCCAAAATGTTACTAGCACTAGCCAAACCTCTGTAAGCCCTAACCAAAACATTGCAAGCACTATCAATAGCCCTGTACATCCTGCTGTTTATAAAGAGACAACAGCCTCTGTCAGCCCAACCTCTACAAGAAGTGTAACTCCAGGACTCGGCTCTGCTGTCCCAAATATTAACAAATCCACTATGGCTTCTGGAGAACACTTTCAGGTAAATGTACAGTAAGTCTGTTAATAAGTACTTCACATGAATATTAAATATTAAAGGGTTACTCTAAGCACCATGACCACTTCACTGATTTGAAGTGATCATTGTGCTTTTAGTCTGTATAAAAGAGAGAAAATGTACTTTGCTGCCAGAGAAGAAAGCCCATCTACTTCCAGCATCACCATAAGCTTGCCCAGAATGTCTCTCCCTCTCCATGCCACACAAGGCCTCCCCTTTCAAATGTTGGAAAGTATGATTTTACTAATAATTGCAACTTGTGCTTACCGGGATTCCATGTGGGCAAATTAAGTCTGATAAATAAGGAAACTTACAGAAAATAAATCCACAATGTACTAAGTGTTTTTTTTTTCTTTTTTCTTTTTCAGATTATTTGTCAAAACACAATTTTCAATGACTCTCAACTAAAGATAATAGTAAAAAAGGACAGCACACAGAAATGTGTAAGTATTGCATGTACTTTATATTAAAAGCATGCAGTCTCACTGAAAAAAATATTATCCAATGTTTAGTATTGTTATTTCACACACTCTATTATTAAGATTTGGTCTGCTTTTCATTGATTAGATTTTTTTCTTTTCATTCATTTATGTAATTATTATTTTTTTTCTGCAAGATGCCCAGTATATTTTTCTAATTAGATGTACGGTATTTGTTTATTTTTAGGTATATTTAAATTGATATATAAATAACTGTGAATATTACATATTTGTATAACTTTTTGTTATATAATTTTCCCTCTCTTTTCATTTTGGGTTAGACATTCTCATTCAAAAATTATTCTACATATGTTTGCCTAGTGTTTTTTTTTTGTTTTTTTTAATATAATATAAAAAAACAAAATCATCAGTACATTTATGTATCAGACAGAGTCCTATTTATGTTCTGGTGACATAGTGCCACCTGGTGGTGGTCGGTGGTCTAGTTCTAGGTTTAGGCTAGCACTATAGAGTCCATGAACCACACCACTCCTAGGCAGGCACGTAACTTGCTTCAGTGGGTGAAAGGATTAGAAATCACTATTAGTATATCCTAAATAAGAAATAGTTATAAAAAAAAAATCTCTTAACACCACCCACACTTATAAAGCTGCCATCACCAAGGCAATTTATAAATAGGGTGCCTTAGGTTACCCCAACAAATCATATTTAAAAACTCTAAAAAAACACATTTTATCAAAATGTCTACAGATTCACAGTACTATTCTATGAGTCTTTTCGGTAATGTGGTTCTCATACAAGACGAAGGATGAACTCATCCAAGGTTGTAGGCTGGCCCCCTGAGGAGAAGTGGGGGAGTGCAGGAATCCCATTTCTTTTATGTATTCCAGTATTACAAAAAATGGCTGAAAATGTACAATGCAGTATATTAATCTAGAAGTGTTTCTGATCTCTTTGTAACAAGGTAATATCATCGTTTAAAACAGACAATTAATTTCAGACTAAACATTATACATATGTGATACGTAATGCCCCGAAAAACAGAATAGTATCTAAAATTTCCAAACTTTTCAATGAACCTTTACTGAACTTGCAATATAAGTGTTGTGCCATTTGTCAAGCTCTCTCAGACACCCTAACTAATAAGGTCTAGTAATTAATTATAACTGGACTTCAGATGCCAAAATTCATCCACCCACTGTTTGGTATATAAAACATGACTTTATTGCTAAAGCATTTCAAGGTATTTTCCAGACACCAACAAGATGTAATTTCAAAACAAAGTATAGGTGGTCAATATGAAGAAAAGATAAAGAGAGTGTGTCAGGTTGCTAATGGAAAATGGGGGGTAACCCCTACATAAATAACAACTAAGAAGAAAGAGGTACAAGCAAACCTAGAGGGCACAAACAATCTAAATGATATCCCAACAGGTTTCTAGTACTGTTACTGCAACCCATAAACTGATAAAATGTAACTTTTAATTATATAGTATTAAAAAGAAAGCAGGGTCACTATGTGAAAATAAATCATAGAAAAAACGAGGAGAAAAAAGTGTACAATGGGGATATTTGCCAGATAGGTGTCTCTCCTATGGGGTAGTGGCACCGGTGATGCAGGGACTTCAGGGGTTAAAGCGTAGCCAGTATGTAATAGCCAAGTATCGCCCCCCAACTCCTATCACCCAGTATCACAGTTATAGCAAAACCCCAATCCCTCAATTGTAAACTCATGTAGTCAGACGTTCTAAATAGCTAACTATCTAACTATCTGAATCTCGATCTAAATAAAATAAATTTAAGAGGGTGGCTAAACTAGGAGAAAGGTAACAGCTGCAGCATGGTCCCTGTCTAACTCCTTCACCCTCAACTAAGCTTGTCCCGACGCGTATTTCGTCGAATGTCGGCTCTTCCAAGGGAACCGAGTCTGAGTGTAACCGTCATTTAAATATCCCGTCCGCTCTGGTGATTGGCTGCCGATCTTGCCAAGCCGAAAGGGGGGGGGAGGTGGAGCCTGACTCTTTCAACAGTTAACCCCAAGTGACTCGGTGTACTGTGAAAGAGATTGATTGTATAAACTGAATAAAATGAAAAGCTTTATATTGAGATGATGTAATCCAGTGTACCTGCTTTCTTTTTAATACTTTATAATTAAAAGTTACATTTTATCAGTTTATGGGTTGCAGTAACAGTACTAGAAACCTGTTGGGATATCATTTAGATTTTTTGTGCCCTCTAGGTTTGCTTGTACCTCTTTCTTCTAAGTTGTTAAAGTATAGGTGGTGCTCAAGAGTAAAAAAGTAGATGCAACTAATTCACCCAAGTATATTGTCACTAAATATACTTAGAGAAAGAAAAACTGTGTGAAGCTGAAGAAAGGTGATAAGCGCACACAAATAAAAGGAATTGTTACCTTATACATACATTCCTCTTTTTATAGATAACACAAACATTTACTATACAGAAATAAAAATAAAACAACATAGTGTAATCTGTATAAATGTTTCTGTAAGTACGGTAGGTGTCAGAATTAGGAACACTCACGATTTTCTGAGCCCATTAAAGTTGGCTCTGGACTTATAGAGCATTTATGTATCCTTAAAGACACAAGGTAGCTTCCTCCAATAATGGTCCCACAAAGTGCAAGATTGCTGGAATCAGGAACTCCAAGAAGAAGTAAGTTGCTAAAAACTATTTATTTTGATAAAACAGTAACATAAAATATGCACAACGCGTTGTAACCCTACAGTGGGTCTTCCTCAGGTGATGTTGAATATTGCACTGGTCCAAACATGCTTTTATATATATATATGTATATACTAATTGAAAAAAAAAACACTCCCATCTCCATATATGGTCCGGACCGGATACGTATTTGCTACTCCCAAAATGGCGACGTTTCAGGTTTGTGCACAGTGTCTCCGCCATATTAGTAACCTCTGATATGGGTAATCAAGTTAAGCAAATAGGAGATGGACATTTAAAATATAAACACATAAAAGAAAAAACTCTTTCTTATCCGAGGTTCAGTTAGTTGAATACTCTCCAATGTCTTTTTCAATAACCTCTGTCGTCGTGTAGATTCCATTACATCATTTCCTGTGATGCATCTGGTTTGTATGTCAGTGCCAATACGTCACTTCCTGTGACGTCTATGAGCAGAATGATTTTCTCCAACAAATAGTTGCATTGTCCAAAAATGTAATCGTTCAAATAGGTGACTGATACAAATGAAGTCCAGGAGTCTTACAAGCCCGAAGCCACGGGTGCCATATTTAAAAAGGTATAAATCCGGAATTACATATTAAAGAAGGGGCAAAAAAATAAGAGTTAAAACATAAAACCATAAATAGTAATTACTTAAACAGAACACTTATCCAAAAAAGGGGGATTGTTCTAAAATATATACATTTAAAACTTGAAACCCAAGATAAAATAATAGCTCTCAATAGAGAAGGAGAAATAAAGGGGAAGAAAGATATTTCATAAGATAGGTTTGATTTCAAAATCAATGTTTAATCCCTTTGATGCTAAAGTGCGTAACCTGAAGATCCATTTTGATTCCTGAATACTTAACTTCTTGGCAATATACCCCCCTCTCCAGTGCATGTTCACTTTATCAATTGAACAGAATTCTAGATGTTTAAGATCTGACCTATGTTTTTCTAAAAAATGTCTAGATACACTGATTTAAAAAGCCTTTTTGGATGTTTCGGGTATGTTCACTTATTTTTACTTTTATTGGTCTAGATGTCTTACCTATATACTGTAGTCCACAATTGCACCACAGGAAATAGATAACTTTGTGGGAGTGGCATAATTAAATAAAGGATTTAATTTTATACTCTTTCTAAGTGATTGCAGAATAGAAATGTAAAAAAAGTATTGGATATTTTCGTATTTTAACATGCATTACACATCCCACAGTGGAAAAAAACCTTTGTGCTCTTGAGACCAAGCTGTTAAAAAAATCCTAGGCACATTGTCTTTTACAAAACTTTTGGTTAAAATTTGTTTCAAGTTAAATGCACTTCTAAAAATAAATCTTGTTTTTTGGCCAATGTATTCTCGTATATAATCCTTATGTTGAAGGAAGTGCCAATCTTTATTGATCACTTTTTTAACATTGCCCATGTTACTAGAAAAATTTTAAATAAATGGAATTTGTTAATTTTTCTTTGTTATGTCTTTCTTTTTATATTGGAGCAAAGGGGATCTGTCTAATTTGGTGACTGTGTTTATATTATTTTGTAAATCCTGGCTGTCGGATCCATTTTGTCCAAACTATTTTTTTAAAACAGCAGACTGGGTAATAAAATCTGTCTGATTGGTACAATTTCTGTGAATCAGCAGGAATTGTCCCTTAGGTATATTCGACAACCAGGGACGGTGATGACAACTATCCAATTCAATATAACTGTTGACATCAACCTGTTTAAAGAAAGTGCGAGTCATAAGTGCATTATTGGAAATATAAATATTAAAAAAATCAATGCTCGTATTACTGACACTTTTAGTAAGAGGGATGCCCCAATTATTGGTATTAAGATCATTTTAATAAACATTAAAAGACTCACTAGATCCCTTCCAAATGATAAAAATTTCATCTATATACCTTTTATATATGACCAAGTTTGTGCCAAATTTGTGTCCCTGATGGATAGAATGTTTTCACCAATATGCCATAATAAGGTTGACATAACTTGGCACAAACTTGATCCCCATTGCATTGCCTTTAATTTGCAATAGGAAATCATCTTCAAACCAATAATAGTTGTGATTTAAAATAGTTTTAATTCCTCCTAAAATGAATGTATTTTGGTTCTCTTTATATTTAGTGGATGAATTTAAATAAAACTCCACAGCCTCAAAGCCTTTTTCATGTTCTATAATTGTATACAGGCTGGTAACGTCACACATTATTAAAAGGTAGTCTTCATTCCATTTAAAATTATTTAACATATTTAAAAGACACATAGAATCCTGTAAAAATAATGTGGCTGTTTTAACTAAAGGTTGTAAATGAAAATTGATATATTGGTACAGCGAAGATAAAACTTAATTTATCCCAGACACTATTGGTCGACCCGGGGGATTGTGTGGGTCCTTATGTATCTTAGGCAAAACATAAATTACTGGAATCTTGGGATGTTCTAGATACAGAAAGGAAAATTATTTTTTTAAAGAATATTATTTTCCACACCCTTTTCTAAAAATTTCTTAAAATTTCCTTTGATATCATTGGTGGGGTCTTTCTTAAATTTTCTATATGTGGTTTCATTTCCAAGTTGTCTTTTTATTTCTTGTAAATATGTTTTTATCTAAAATAACGAACCCCCCTTGTCGGCTGGTTTAATGATAATTGAGGGGTCTTTCTTCAGTAAATCTATAGTTTTTCTTTCTTTAATAATTTTTTTAGAAAAACATAGGTAGGTCAAATCCTAAACATCTAGAATTCTGTGCAATTGATAAAGTAAACATGCATTGGAGAGGGGTGGGTGGGGGGGGGGGAATATTGCCAAGAAGTTAAGTATTCAGGAATCAAAATGGATCTTTGAGTTATGCACGTTAGCTCCAAATGGATTAAATATTGACTTTGAAATCAATCCTATCTTATGAAATATCTTCTTTCCCCTTTATTTCTCCTTCTCTATTGAAAGCTATTATGAACTCTTTTTCATTTTTATCTTGGGTTTCAAGTTTTAAATGTATATGTTTTAGAACAAACCCCCTTTTTTGGACAAGTGTTCTGTTTTAGTAATTACTATTTATGGTTTTATGTTTTAACTCTTATTTTTTTTTGCCCCTTCTTTAATATATTATTCCGGATTTACCTTTTTAAGTATGGCACCCGTGGCTTTGGGCGTGTAAGACTCCTGGACTTCATTGGTATCAGTCACCTACTTGAACAATTACCTTTTTTGACAATGCAACTATCCTTTGGAGATAATCATTCTGCACACAGACATCACAGGAAGTGACGTATCTGCAGCCGACATACAAACCCGATTCGTCACAGGAAATTACGTAATGTAATCTACACACACGACGACGGAGTTTATTGAAAAAGACCTTGGAGAGTATTCAACTGACTGAACCTGGTATTAGAACGAGTTTTTTCTTTTAGGTGTTTATATTTTGATTGTCCCTTTAATGGGCTCAGAAAATTGTGAGTGTTCCTAATTCTGACACCTACTTACAGAAACATATATACAGATTACACTATTTTCTGTTTTATTTTTATTTCTGTATAGGAAATGTGTGTCTTGCACGTATAGTTTGATATCTTTAACTTTGAGCTATATGACATTGAGGTGCAAGTGACCACTTAGCTCTAATTCTCTGTAGAAATTACATGAGCAACAAAAAAAAAAAGTTACTGGACCCTGCGGCAACAGATAAAATAATCATGAAAGATTCCTATCACAGTATCAAGTATCATCATCCTATCAAGCAATGGACAAAGGATACATAACAGTGATAAATTCCTTAAACCGGCACTGTCATGCCAAACTTTCCCCAATCGCTTCCTCTTCTCTCCCTCTCTCAGGATCTGTTCTTCTTTTTTTCCTATCTGATCTAGTTTTCTTTAAAACATAAGACAAAGCAGGGACTACTTTGTCTTTTGTATTTTTCCTATGCTTAACCAGCTCAAGTGGGTCAGAAAAATTTCCCCACAATTCTCACCCTTTCCTCCGTGATCTCGCGATGCCTGCTTTTACTAATCCTGAACGTCCTGTCATATAGACAGGATGTCGGCAAAGCTACCGAATTTTGTGCTAACAGAAGGAGAACAGTTTGTCCATTCGTGTTAGGATGCAATTCGAGAATTTTTGTTCGGATCTGAATTTCATTCAAATGAATGAAATGCCGATCTATTTGTGCCGCGAGTAGATACTCCCTGATTCCCACGGTATTAGGGAGCTATCTTATAAAAGGCTGAAAGACCAAGATTGGTCTTTTAGCCAAATTTTCTAATACTAAATAAAGATTACTTAGTATTAGTAATTAAGGGAGATTAAAATCTCCCTTCTGCCCCTACTCGCTATACTGCTATACCTACTCGCTATCCTGGCTGCTCAATGTTCACTGTTGTGTAAAAAAAAAAAGTCCCGGGGGCGTGTCCTGGACGCGGACAGGAGCAGTCGCATGTAGCTGGAGCTCCGAGCCGCGATGGCTAAATAGGAGAC
Source organism: Pelobates fuscus (assembly GCF_036172605.1). Classification (NCBI taxonomy): domain Eukaryota; kingdom Metazoa; phylum Chordata; class Amphibia; order Anura; family Pelobatidae; genus Pelobates; species Pelobates fuscus. The sequence continues at coordinate 244,919,766 of NC_086319.1, read as the reverse complement.
ATTACCACAGAATAAAGCCGACTAACGAAACCGAAAACCGCTGTAAGCCGCCAGAATGTCCCAGCCAAAGAGTAAGAGGACCGGAGAGAGGGGAGAAAAGAGCAATTTCTTTGCCTCGAGGACAGGACAGGGTAAGGCCTCAAACCAGGCAGAGCATGTCCAAGATGGCGCCGGCGGGGAACTCGAAACAGACCCCTGCATGGCGAGAACGAACAAAACAGCCCACTAACCCACAATACTCTGAAAAGACTTCTGGAAGAGATGTCTGACAAAATAGTGGGGAAGATGGACAGAGCCATCAAAGATTTAAGTAAGGAGATACAGGAGATAGGCCAGCGCACTTCGCGCGCAGAGGATCAGCTCTCAGAAATGGCGGAGGCTCACAATTCCCTGGCTGACACTGTAGAGGGCCTGGGCGCAAAATTGGACAACCAGGACCTCAAAATTGCGGATATTGAAGATAGGGCACGCCGCAATAATCTGAGGATAAGAGGAGTGACGGAAGCGGTTAAAACGGAAGACCTCACAGCCCACATCACGGGCTTGCTAAGAGAATTAGCCCCAGACCTACCACAAGACCTGCTCCTGTTGGATAGGATCCACAGAACCGCCAAGCCAAAATTCCTACCGGCTGACACACCAAGAGACATCCTACTACGCATGCACTATTACCACGCCAAGGAGGCGATACTCAATGCCAGCAGAAAACGGAAGGACTTACCAACGGCGTATAAAGGGACCACCATCTATGCGGACATATCTTCATATACCTTAAAGAGAAGACGCGATTTCCGAGACATAACCACGCTGCTCAGGGACAATCATCTCCCATATAGATGGGGCTACCCCACCAAACTTCTGGTGATGAGAGAAGGGAAAACCACCGTCATGGACTCCCCGGAGGACGGCCTAAGAATTTTGCGGGAATGGAACATGGCTGCCATGGCATCGGAGGAACAAGAGAGGAATAAGACCAAGGCCCCACAGGAATGGAAGAGGGCGAAAAAGAAATAAGAGACAGAGACTTTGCTTGTGGAGGAGGTCTGGCGCATTAACGCACGAGATGGCCAACTAAGGGGTAGGGTAAAGTACTGTATTGTAACCCGCACATGGTATAACTCATAGGCTCTTGAGTGAGTAAGGAGATTGATAAGGGCCTCTAATTTATAAACGTGTACATTAAAAAGTTCTCAGAGAGTCCAGGGGCCCATAGAGTTTAGGCTTCTATCTCCCACCCTGGCCAGCTGGTCGTAGTGTGCCAACTCAACTCATCCACATGACCGAGATGCACAATTAGAAACGCATCCACATGCGCCCCATCCCAGACAGGGATTTACTATAGCGGTAGATAAAGCTAAATTGAAACAATAGAAGAAAAAAAAAAAAATAATAAAAAAAAAAAAGAGGAATGCTTACTATCAGTTTAATGTCTAAGGCTTTAGACAAACGTTGGATTTCTCCAATGTATAAAACAAAATATAGCCGTAGAGGGAGACAGCTCCCTAAGGACGTGAGGCCATAAGCCTCTACCCCCAAGGCACGAAAATGCAGTGCCACGCCGATTCAAAGGCAACACCAATTGATAGGAATGTTTATGTATATATTGTTGTTTATGTTACTGTATTGTTGTATGTTGTTATATACCATGTTTTCACCCCACATGATGGGCTAAGTATTACTAAATTGACATCAGGGTTAGTGGGTAACCCGACTCCAACACTCACAGGGGTACTGACGGGACCTGGAAACTGCCAGACCACTGTCACTCAATGCTCCGTAACCTCAGAAGGACAAATAACGTACACACACAGGGCCACACTGCTAGGCTTGATCAAGCTGGGAAGAGCAGGTACCCTTCTAACCGTAGACCAACACGTGAGATATAAAGCACACTACACTCATAAACCACCGTGAAGCTATGTACATTTAACGTCCGAGGCCTCAATGCACCAGTTAAGCGCCATTAACTTAACAGGGAAGTTAGCGCCCTAGGAGCAGATATATTATGCCTCCAAGAAACGCACTTCAGGCACAATGACCACCCAAAAATATTACCCATAGAATACCCACACCAATACCATGCCACGTCTCCCACGAAGTCTAGAGGAGCTTCCATCCTAATACACAAAGCAGTCTCATTCACGCTACACACAGCAGTCGTAGACCCGAACGGTAGATACGTCATAGTCCAGGGGCTGGTTAATGACATACTATATACCATTGTAAATATATATTCCCCAAATACAAACCAGAGGAATTTCTTGCACAAGATCCTAACCAAAATAAAGCAAACCCAGGCGGGTATCACTGTGCTAGGGGGAGATTTCAACCACATATTTGACCCACAACTTGACACCACTCTATCACCCCACCGGAAACACCACCGCCCATTAAAGAGACAATGTAGGGCTATTGCAAAACTCCTGCACAGCCATCATTTTTATGATGCTTGGAGAGTATTGCACCTGACAGAAAGAGCATACACCCACTTCTCGGCAGTGCATAACTCCTACTCCAAAATAGACGGATTCCTACTCTCAGGAGCAGCGCTAGACCAACTCCTACACAGTGACATACAGCAGATCACGTGGTCCGACCACGCACCAGTGACTATAGAACTGAAAAATATCTATGACTTTAAGCATCGCAGCCCATGGAAAATTAACAACTCTTTGTTGAGGGATAGAGAATTTGCCAAATCCCTAGAGGGGGACCTAAAAACATACTTTCACCAAAACGACACAAAAGACACCACAGACGCAACATTATGGCTAGCACACAAAGCTGTAGCGCGAGGCCTGCTAATTCGCAGGGCAACCTACATAAAAATATCACGCCAAACTCAGCTACGGGCATGGCAGAGGGAACTGTATGAGTTGAATAGCCTAAACCAACAGACCCCAACGGCTGAAACGAAAGCTAAAATACAACAAATCACTCAGCTCATGCACAAACAAGCAATAGACACACTGAATTACCACATGCAGAAGCTCAAGATATCACATTACACACAAGGCAACAAGGCAAGCAAATTATTGGCTCAACGACTGAAAAAGAGACAGGCATCTCAGAAAATATCTTATCGCACAGACATATCAGGAACAAAAATCTCCACGCCCAAGGGAATAAGCGAGGTGTTTGCAACATATTATTCCTCACTATATAACATCCAGAACGATACAAAAATAACACACCCAACTAATGTAAGCATAGGAAACTACCTAGACGGGGTGCAACTACCCAAGCTTACACCACAACAACAGGCAACCCTGACGGGACCGATAGAGGCCCAAGAGATAATGGACATAATCAAGACCCTTCCGCCGGGGAAATCCCCGGGACCAGACGGGTTTGACAACCAATATTATAAACAGTTCACCACAATTCTAGCACCCTACCTAGCCAGAATGTTCACAGAAGCAGCCCAAAAGGGCGAACTCCCCAGAGACACACTGTCTGCCCATATTGTCACGCTCCCTAAACCCAACAAGTCTCCCACAACACCGCAAAATTTCCGTCCCATCTCCCTCCTCAACACTGACGCGAAGCTCTTCGCTAAACTATTCGCAAATAGGTTGGGAAACATTTTACCACACATCATACACAATGACCAGGTGGGATTCATCAAAGGGAGACAGGGAGCAGAAAACACCAGGAAGGTCATAAACATCCTTTACCATCTGAAAACTCAGCAGAGAGGGGGACTGATGGTCTCCCTCGACGCAGAAAAAGCTTTTGACCGCCTGCACTGGGGGTTCTGACGAGCAGTGCTAAGCAAGTTCGATATCCCCCCTGGCTTTGTGTCAGTCGTGAGGGCCCTATATAGCGAGCCCTCAGCAAGGGTACTCAATGCAGGGTTTCTGTCCGAGCCGTTCAGGCTCACGAATGGTACGAGACAGGGATGCCCCCTGTCCCCCCTGCTATATGTCTTGGCGTTGGAGCCGCTGGCGGTGAGGATACGGGAAAATCCTGCGATACACGGTATAGAAATAGGGGGGAGGGAGTACAAAACTAACCTGTTCGCAGATGACATACTACTTACACTTACACAGCCGCACATATCACTACCAAACCTACTGCAGGAAATAAAGAATTACGGGGAACAATCGTACTATAAACTAAATGTCACAACAACCCAAGCGATGGGGATAGGATTGCCACACAGCTCTATAGAACACCTCAAACTCCCATTCCCACTGGACTGGAGAGACGACCACCTCACATTCCTAGGTCTGAGAATCCCGAGAGATCCACAAGGTCTCCTGGAACCCAACTATGGAAGATTACACAGAGAATACAGTGACACGCTGAAAAAATGGGAAAACACCTACATGTCATGGGTGGGGAGATTGGCAGCAGTCAAAATGATGTTACTGCCTAAATACCAATACTTACTTAGGACACTGCAGATCCCCCTGCCTAATACGTACCTAAAACGGATGCAAAATGTTATCACAAGTTTTGTATGGGCACACAAAAAAATAAGAGTAGCCACGACGATTCTAACTAAGACTGTGGACCAGGGAGGGCTGGGACTGCCAGACATGCGGACGTACTATAGAGCAGCAATATTATCCACGGCCCTACAGGCCCACGCAGCAGAAAATCCACCACAGTGGATAGAGATGGAATCGACCTGGACAAATCCCAAAGGCCTTAAATACCTCTTGTGGGTACACTCTTTGGGTACACAAATGCCTGGTCACTAGCCACCCCCATATTTAGCATCCATATAGCGCACCCCACCTTCGACCACCGCAAATGGATAGACAGGGGATGTACACTAGTTAAGCACCTGTATAGTCGGGGACACATGAAGCAATTCCCAGAACTACAATTAGAATATAACTGACCGCAAAATATGATATTCTCTTACATACAACTAAAAGGAATACTGGCACACAACACCACCCCGAACACCACGTCACATGCAAAAAGAGTAGAACACGCTTGTCTGTCCATGACCATGCCCAAAAAACCACTCTCACTCATCTATGCAATACTTAATGATCCGAGCCAACAAAAACAGGGGGACAACTTTAGAGCAGCATGGCACAAAGACATGGGTATGGAATTCTCAGACGACCAATGGTCCCGAGCCTTCACGGCTCATAAAGGCAGGTCTCGCTGCTCATCCCATCTAGAACTCATGCGCAAATTACAATACAGATGGTGCCAATCAGATTGGCGCGCATCTATCCCAACTCCCCCAAAACATGTTGGAGATGCTTAACAGGGGAGGGCACAATGCTCCACATTTGGTGGACCTGCCCGCCCTTAGGAAATACTGGAGGAGAGTAGAGGAGACGATACAGGGTGCACTGCAAATCGAATTTGAGCTAAGACCGGAATGCACCTTACTATTCATGTCACTCGAAACCTACACAAAAACACAAGCCAGCCTAATGTTCCACATATTGATCGCGGCCACCCTCCTGATAGCAAGGAGATGGAAACAAACGCGAACACCCAAACGGAATGACTTGATACAACAAATATCACTTAACTTGACTTATGAAATAGGGACTAACCAGCAGTCCCACATAGCAAAACACATCATACAAGCTAGACATGAATGGGAGGTCTTTGTGGAGAAGCTAGGAATAGTGGATGAGTTAGAGTCATAAATAATAGATAAATTAAAAAAAAAAATCAATAGTGAGGGGTAATCATTGTAACAGGAGAGATAAGAGGAGCGATGCTACCAGAGAGGCAGGATAGAGGTTTATGGAACACCCCCACCACTACACCTGATCCAGGGCAATGGAGAACTTGAACCCACATTGTACATAGTTGAGGGGAGTCAGGCCTAAATACCACGAAGAAACAACAAATACGGCAAGGTAGCCGGAAGCTTCGCAAACTCGAAGAAGAGCCCATGGAACTCCTCCCCCCCCCCCTACCTTTCTTTCTTCTACCCCTCCCACACCTCCAGGTCAGAAAACCCCATACCCCCCCTCCCGGAACTACAAGTAAACAGACACGATAACCAAAGAAAGAGATTAGACATCGCAAATTGGCGTAATCGACCTCAGTACTAACAAGTAGCTGCCAAACCTCAGTGAGAACAATGCAAAAGCGAACCATATTTGTGATAGATATCAGGTAGACTCAACAATCAGCAGATGTTCCAAGGCAAATCAACTGACAAATCTTAAAATGTGTAATGTAACCTTTGCATGTATATATCCGATGCAACATGTCTGATACCCTAGGAAACACTCCAAACTGCATGTAGAGTTGTGATGATTCTCATTGTCGAATACAGCAATGTAAATAGCACCAACCATATTGTACATATTGTAATACTGTACCAATTGAACCAAGTCGATTACTAACAAATGCTGGCAATGTGATAATTGTGAATCCCTTCCCCCCTTTTTTCTCTTCTGTATCCCTTGTTCAGACTTATGAAAAAAATAAAAATGGTCAAATTGAAAAAAAAAAAAAAAGTCCCCTACTCCTATGTAAATAATGAAGGGACATAGTGTCCCCCCTCCTGAGCCCCCACCCATGCCATGTGAGTGGGGGCTATTAAACTGGATGGGGGGGGGCTACTGTCCCCCCTAAGTATCAAAAGTGGGGAACCTATTGTCTCCCCCCAGCCCCAACCCATGAGCAGCAGATGGGGGTCAAAAGCAACAAAAGGGGGGGACCTATTGTCTCCCCCCGGCCCCCACACACAAGCAGCAGGTAGGGGCCCTAAGTAACATAAAGGGGCTGCTTACTATTTAGTAGACATGCCCCTACTCACGGCATAGCGAGTAGGGGCATTCGGGAGATCTTAATCTTCCTTATGCTATTATGAGGGTCTTCGTGGGGCATGGGGGAAGTTAGGAAGTGGCGGGGAGCCACTTCTTGTAATACAGTATTAAAAGGAGGGAAATGAGAGCCAGTAGTTCCATCCTTGTAATAAACTAAACAAACAAATGAAGAGGTCTTTGTTCATTCGTTTGAAATTTCTTTTCATTCATTCGTCTTTTTGACGAATGAGTGAATAGACGAAATTCCCGTCCGAATGCCCAAGTGTTTAACTGGGCATGCGCAGGAATGTCATAATGCTATCTAGTGTGGGCAGATGTCGTGTCCCACAGGGCCTTTATCTACCCACACAAAGATGGCGGCGCCCTAGACCTAGGTCTAGGCACAAAATAAAGTTTAAAACAACGGTAATATGGGGGACCTAGGGGCATTTGGGGGTGACTAGGAGGGGAATTAGATGTATTGTAGTCGGGTGGGGGGTTAAATAAAAAAACAGATGCGGCCATGACAGTGCTGCTTTAGTAGAGTTTGGTGTTGGTGAAGCCCTGCACCACCACCACCCACCAGTACTACATGCCGGGATTCCTGGAGTAACTGCAGGCTGTCACTGAATTCTAAAGAGGTTAAAGTTAATCCGAATAGTCAACAGTCACCCACAATAACCTGAAAGTTTGGTGTTCTGTACATTATGTCAGGTCGTTAGAGAAAGATTGAGGTTACTTCTAGGATTTTTAACAGACTGTTAATATCATACATTTTGAAATGGGAAAATGGAGGCTAAATGCAAATACACTTTATTTAGTTTAGTCTCCTTAGCAGCCCTTCCCAAACAACTGGTCGTTACAACTATAGCAGTCTTAGTGTATTGGATAGTAGGTAGTCTGTTTTAATTCTCATTTTGCCAGCTATGAATGTTCCCTACCAAGGGTATTCATTTTAGACATCTCTTAGGTTTTTGTAATACTAGTAGATCTACTTCTAGACACTTAAAAAAAGAACTTATGGAAGCTCTGTAATACCAGCTTATCTTACGTGATGAACAAAAATAAAATAAAGGTTATATATAAAAAAAGAGCCTATGACTAATTTTTGCTGCTTTCTAAATGCCAATTGAACCAGCTCAACAATGACTTCATGCCAATGTAACCTGAAAGTGATAATCCATACCTAATATTTTAATTTGTCTGTTTGGCTCTGTTCCTAAATAAACAAAATCATTACTCATGTTGTCCCACTGTTACATCCAATATATTAATTAAACTTGTCTCCTGATTCATCATATTTCTTAGTGTTCTCAAGTAACTATGCACAGGCATTTCTACGTTATATCACTCCTATTATTCACAGTCACAGTCAATTTCCCTAAGAAAAACATATCTGTATGAGCCACCTTAGCTCCAAAAATCTGTGAGCCAGGCCATCCCTATGACTGGGTAATGAGAGGTTGAGCTCCAAAATCATCAAACTTTCAACAGAATATCTTCCATTTCTTTATTGTTTGGAACTTTTAGAACCTTCTGTGCAGGACAAAATATCTCTGGAGAGCTTTCAGCTCTACATGACATTTCTCGAGGGAGATCTTATTCCTCTGAATCCCTGCTGTAACTCACAGATAAGAATGCAAATGCCCTAAAAGAATACAAATGTACTAAAAATACACACAGTGAGCGGAGATCAGAATCTATTTAAACTTTAAGTTCCCATAGTGCCAGAAAATGATGATCTCCTGTGCAGAGGGCATAGTCATCAGAGATAATGTAAGACATTGCTGGGTCGGGTAGTCTTCTGCATTTGTGTTTCAGGAAAACAGTGATGGGTTTTAAATAAACTGCTGTTCTGCCACAAAATGGATGCCATGGATGCTCAGAATGTTTATTTAATAAGGTTTGGCAACTGCTCAACTGTGTGTGAGTTCACGCAGGATATTTTGCAACACTGCACTGCCATCTAGGTACGTAAAACTCTTCTGCAACTTAGTTTGACTTATAAGGCCTTCTCCCCTGTCTGTTACACAGTGATCTGTGCAGCATGAGGAATCATTTACAGAGATTTGTGTAGACCAAAGTAATGCAAACTCTCTATCCCATAACTCCATAGAAAGCCATTGCCTGTTGTCGTCCTGTAGCTGGTGGCAAACAACCCCATATAATACATACCCATCACAGGCTGAAAATTAATTTGGCCCCAGATGCTGCAGTTGGTCAATCCAGGCCCTGAGATCATTAACAGGGTTCATTAGAAAAGTGAGAATTAAAAATTAATATTAAATATAAGGCCAGAGTAGCCAAACTGAATGCGTACCTGACTTTTCCAGTTTGGTTATTTTGAACTTAAGTTTGAAATTCACTTTTTAATTCATCCTGAATTCTCACTTTAGTGAATAACCCTGCAAGATTGTGGGCTACCAGCCCCAATACAGAGTCACACAGGGCTGGGCTAGCAAAAGCTATTTCTTGTCTGCCACCTCTCTTATGCACTATATGCCAATAGGCATCACAACACACCTCCATCTAATCTCAACTGCAAAGAGATCTGTGAGTGTAATGTTCATGAAATAGACCATTAGATAGTATTTGCCTCAGGTCAAACGTTGCAAGATGTAACCTGCCTAAACACCACACAAACATGCCTCAAATTCCACCAAGACTTGGTTGCAGAAGAAGTCCTGGAAAATTCTACAGTGGACATCACAGTTACCTGACATGAACCCCATAGAAAAATCTCTGGTGGGATTAGAAGAAGGTGATTTCAGCACACAAATCAAAGAATGTTACTGAACTGGAGGCAATTGCTCATAAGCAATAGGCTAAGATTCCTTAGGAACACTGCCGGAAGTTGGTGTTTGGCTGTGCAACTCATTTTCAGCAGGTTATGACAGCAAAAGGGTGCTCCGCTGAGTAATAAAGATGTTTGGCATGGAGGGGTTGAATAATAATGAGAATGGAGATGCCATTGATTTTTCAGATGAATTTGGGGAAACCACTGGAAGCATTAGTCGTGTTGAGCAATTTCAAATGCTTTTGTTTGATTTGTTCATTGCAAAAAGCTGAAAATCTGTAAATTTTGACAATAAACCTGGTGTTTAATTTGGGTTGAATAATTTTGATTGTAACTGTATATATGTAGCACTTAAATGAACACCATATGCAAATAAAGTGCTCAGTGTACTTACCAGATTGCATAAAGTGCATTCGTATTTATATTTCTCAGATAATGTGCTCTCGACTAAACAATGCGAATTCAAGACAATGTCCATATCCTAAATAGTGCTTTACCAAGTGTGAATGTAAGAACTCTTTAACCCCTTAAGGACCAAACTTCTGGAATAAAAGGGAATCATGACATGTCACACATGTCATGTGTCCTTAAGGGGTTAATGTACCTACACATATATAAATGTATCATTAAATATGTGTGTACAATGGAGTTCTTACATTAATTTGGATTGAATTGTGAAGTGGTGTAGGGAGGAGACACAAAGAGTGTTGAAAGCAGTTGATATATTTGTTTGAATGGTAAATGTATTCAGTCTTTAAAAAAATATTTTTAAGTGACTTTTTATTTTACTAATCTTAATTAGCTCTGCATTATGGCTGCAGATTAGCTCAATATCCATAGTTAGGAAATGAAGAAGCCAGTCAAAAACCTGGACTGGGTTTTTCCTGCATAGTCATTGTAATAGAATTTATCTTGCCTATATAAAATACTTTGTACTTGTTCAAAGTCACATAGTTCCACAAATGGCTAATGGTAGCTCATGCTTATCTAGAACAGTTCTGCAACATCTCCACATTTCCATACACACAACCTTAAAGCAGAACTTCAATAACATTTACAGCCAGGAGGGAATAAGCTCCTCTCTGCTAAATTAAAATGTTGAGAGGTATGTTAAAGGGACATTCATCAATTTAAAAAATCTGTCTCATTAAAAAGCTTTATAGTTGAATGAGACCGTTCCTTCACGTTACAGATTGAAAGAAGTAGGTTAATATGATTTTGTTTCCTCATATTTATTTGCTTCTTATTTCTTATGCTTTTTACACCCACTCACTGGGGGAACACTGATCTAACCAATCAGTGTCCTATCCCTAGGAATGCTAGAAAACTGCAATGGGCACTTGTAGTTGGGTTCTCATTTCACCTTGGAGCATCCTGACAGCGGGAGAGGAGAGGGAGCCTGATTAATGTGATCATGCAGAGCAGGTTCTGATGTTGGGTTTCTCTCTCCTGCTGCTGCAATGATGCCTTGTTTCTATCATTAGTGGAATGGTCTGAAACTGCCATGGGTTGGTAAGATGGGGAGGGGTTAAGGAAACTCTCCTAGCTGAGAGGCGTGCCTAATAATGCAATCTGACCAAGTTTACAGTAAGTGTATAAAGTGCTTTTTGAATACTTTTCAAAGTATTTCTTGCTTAATTCTGGTTTGTATATTTGTTTACAAGTGTCTGCTTACCAGTTTAACACATTTTGTGTTTCTTTAAATAGAAATATATACAAGTTTTCATGATATTTGTTTATTGATTTCAGAATAACAACCTAAGTGATGTAAACCTAAAGAGTGCAGTTGAACAAGTGTGCAAAGCAATAAAACCTGGATTCCAGATATCCACTGACAAATGCGAGGTAGTGCTTGGCTACAATGCTCAACAAGATGATCGACTGGCAATAGTGCAAGCTTTGGTGGAAAGTAAGTACATGTAAAATATGAGATATTAATCTGAGTCAGGGTTGGTAACATATTTTCACAATAGTACTGTTTTTGTTCTCCGGTCTTCCTCTTCATAGAGTACATGTTTCGCTTTGCTTCTGAGATATAAGCATATCATACTCGAAGAGTTATTCACTAAAGTCCAAATGGCCCCCTTAACTAATATGTCAAAAATATTTACTGTGTGCTGTGGTTGTAAATACATTAAAGCACAGTTGCTGTGTGAAGTAAAAGAGGTAATTTGTTTGATTACTTAAAAAAGCAAAGATTAAAATAACGCTCCATTAAAAAATGTAACAGTATAGTATATTTAATTTCCAAAAAAAAAAAAAACATGCAGTTATGCAATTAGTTTTGCATGATTTATTTGGGGATATGTGAAATCTAATTTCTGCAGCAATATATATATATATATATATATATATATATATATATATATATATATATATATATATATATATATATATATATATATATATATATATATATCAATAGAAAATTCTGTTAGTCCAATAAAAAAGGTATTACAAGATACAAATTTTAGCTGTTTTATATATATATATATATATATATATATATATCTCAAAAGACAAAAATGGAAAAAGTTGTGATTGAAAATACCTTCCACCTGAGGTCTGTGGATAGTTAATACAATGTTAAATTTAAATCTGCACACTAGTCAAGCCATAAGACTTGCATTTCCCCCAGAAATCACACATTTGCAGTGATGTTACTACCGTTAAGGATTCTGGGTGGGCATATGCAAATTAGTTTAACAAAGAATCACATTTTTCCCTCATTCCATTTTAAACATGGATTTTACTACAGCAAAGGATTTCTGTGGGAAAAGCAAGTCTTATAGTATATAAAATATTGTCTCACAAATTCAGAGGGAAGTTAAATACAATTACCTGCTCCCATAAGCTGTCATCCCACAGCCCCACACCCAGAGACGACCATGGGGTGAAAAAACAAAAAAAACAGAACAACAGAGACACAGAGAATGCCCGATATTAGGCTTTCATTCGAAAGGCCTACTCCTCGCGCTCCCGCCAAGATGGCGCCGGAGGCCCAAAGCAAAGGAAAAACCTCGGAGGAGTCCAAAGATGAGGAAGAGAAAACGCTTCACCATTGGAAAGCAGCATACAATCGGACTCAGATACGGAGGGGGATTCCTCACCGGCGACACGGAGAGACATCAAAAACCTCCTGTAAGACTTCAGGAAGGATTGGAAGGCGGACCTCCATGAGGCCCAAGCGGATCTGAGTATGCTCACAAATAGAGTCACTGAAATAGAGACAAGGGAGGCTGCACGAGACATTCAAATTCAGACTACCCAAGAGCAGATGAAAACACTGACCACTCAAGTCCAGAAACTTACCCGCACGGTCACCGTGCTGGACTCCAGACACAGGCGCCGAAACATCCGCGTCAGGGGGGTCCCCGAACAGATTGGAGGATCGGAGCTGCTCCCCTTCCTACAACGAATGATGACCTCCATGGGTCTACAGAGGGGGGAGAACAATCCGCTGCTGGTGTCGGCATTCAGGATACGTAAGTCAGCGACGGCACCCGCGGAAGTGCCCAGAGACCTTATAGCGGTGACATCCGATCTGGCAGCAAGATCTGCAATCATGTCCCGCTCCAGAGCTACCGGCAACATCAACTTCGAGGGCAGCTTGATAGCGATATATGCGGACCTACCGTTTGAGGTATTAATGGTGAAAAGGAAGTTGGCCCCAACCCCAATGCGACTGCGCGCCGCAAACATCAAATACAGATGGGGTATAGATGGAACACTTTAAGTCCCGGGAGATGACATGATGACCACCCTGGACTCATCCAGATGTGGTAGGAAACCTTCCTCCAGAAGCTGAACTTGACACAGACAACACAGAGGAGCACTCAGCCAGCGAGCAAAACACCCCTAAAGCCAATACCCAGAGACATAACTTACCAACAACAGGGGACTCTACCCAGCGCAGAAGAGTAGAAATAAAACGCCTGGCTCTAGCATAAAGTACCTTCACCCACCTTACACATAGCCTCCTCATAACAATTATCCCTATATACAGGGCGTATAGCCTGCACACAAGACAAACCTGATCATTATACGCATACACGAAAATGACAGAGGTCTACCCCCTCACGACATCCTTGCCACATTCGGCATCACTAAACACAGATATGTACCTTCAGTGCCCCGACTTATATGTGTTGACATATCATTGTTATGTTATTATCACTCATAAAATGGAAAAGTGTTTTATTGCATGTAAACTGCATGTAAACTACAAATTAAAAATAAATAAATAAATATTGTCTCACAATAACTGCAGATCTAGTAACTGCAGGTACTGCAAGACATCTCCTTCTTTCCCAACACAGACCTTCTCATCTGTGCCGGAGAGTAGCAGGGAATAAATTCAGATGCTTGGCTATGTGCATGGCTGTCCAATCACAGACTTCTCAATAAGCTCCATCACAGCTCATTGAGAACTTTTCAAAGGCAGACACACTGTGCTCAGCTCCTCGACACGTCCGCTTGCCTTTGAGATTAGCTAGCTGGAGTTAAAGGACCACTATAGGCACCCAGACCACTTCAGCTCAATGAAGTGGTCTGGTTGCCAGGTCCACCTAGGATTAACCCTGCAGCTGTAAACATAGGAGTTTCAGAGAAACTGCTATGTTTACTGTAGAGTTAATCCAGCCTCTAGTGGCTGTCTCATTGACAGCTGCTAGAGGCACTTCCTCGCTTCTCACTGTGATTTTCACAGTGAGAAGACGCTGCCGTCCATAGGAAAGCATTGAGAAATGCTTTCCTATGGACTGACTGAATGCGCACATTCAGCGGATGACGTCGGAAGAGGGAGAAGAGTCCCCAGCGCCGAGGGAGCCCGGCAATGCAGAAAGGTAAGTATTTAACCCCTACCTCCCCCTTCAGCCCGGCAGGAGGGGGACCCAGAGGGTGGGGGAGACCTAAAGACCCTATAGAGCCAGGAAAACAAGTTTGTTTTCCTGGCACTATAGTGGTTCTTTAATTCAAGCAAAAGCACGATAAGGATCTTACTAGCTATGTTTGGTGGCAACATTTAGCTTACTAATTCATGTTTTTCTTATGTATTTGCCATGTACATTTTGCAGAAATCCAACAGCATTATATTTTAAAACCACCTGTAAACTACCAATTTTGAAATTTATATTTCTGTTATTTGCAGCACATTTAAACGCAAGTGATCTATTTCCGAAGTTAAAGAGCATCAAATATGAGGTAAGTTTTTTTTTTAATTTTGCACAATTACATATGTTTATAAATAAAGGGGGAGGTAACACGCATATACACATGAAGCATTATGGTAAACAGAATATTAAAGGTCTAAAGGGGTTCTAATAACAGTCTAAATAGCAAATTTGGCTTTTGGATGTCACCATAAACCCACATCTCCCTATAATAAGTCAATGTTTCTCTGATATGTGTTTTTATATTTCATAGCCAATGAATAATGCTTTAATGTTTATTGCTTGGTTTGACATAATGCAAGATACACTGGATTAAGAAGATACGTATTTTTTTATTGGTAGGGTTCTATAATGCAATCGCATGGCAATGACATTTATTCTGCTTTATTTCTCAAGCTGTGTAATATGCGTCTATGAAGATTCAGCATGCTAAATACCTGATAGGTAATAATTCGCTAGAGTTGATAGATTATGGTACTTCTCTTTACATTCAGGCTTAGGAATGACCATGACAAACTTTATGATTATATTAAAAATAAATATATAAAAATAATTGCTATACCAGAGAGAGAGAGAGAGAGTGTGTGTGTGTGTGTGTGTGTTTAATTTACTGTTTAATTGAGATGATAACATTTAACAAATGATTCTACATATCAGGGAGAGTCGTACATAGTAATCTTATGAAGCAAACTGGCAAACAGAAAACATTTGATTTTGTGGATTAAGAAACTAATACAATAGCAGTAGCATTGGTATACACACTCTGCTATCCACCAATTGAAGGGTATTGTGCCTATCAATAGCTCTGGGTAGTCATGTGCTCACAAAGGTAAAAGCAGGCTAAACTTAGCATTAGTAGAACAATGCATTAACTGTGGTTTTAGAGTAATGCAATTTACTAAGCTAAATATAAAAAAAAACACAAGAAAAATGAGTTGAGTAAATATTGTGTGTGGCCTCCAATGGGATATAAGACCCAAGACATGAAAAAGACATAAATCAGACAAATAAGACATGAAAACACCCTTTTGCCTTATTGGAATTTATGCAAAAAACGTTCTATATCAGGAACAGTATAATGAATGCCTTATATACTGTGCAAAGTACAAAATGATGCAAGTCTTGTGCTGAGAGTTAATCCTTCTGAATAGCCCGTCGGTTGCGTACTCTGGCATGCTGGGATGCCAAGGGAAGTAGTCTTGCTATGGTCAAGACAGGAACAGCTCGGTGATCGTTCACTCCTACACATTACTAGTGTATGGGTAAAATCCCTCCCTGCGAAAAAGAGTCAGGACCAAGTTAGCTTGTGTTCTGCTCTAGTTGAGAGTTTCATTTCCCAAAAGGGGGCTGTCAAAGTAACCCATATGTTTGGAATATGCCAGTGCCCTATAAATGGAATAAATAAATATGATGCAGCATTTTATATACTGCATTGAGCTAGGAAATTGAGTCTCATATTGTGCATCAGAGCAAATGAATGTAAGCCTAATAGATCTTTCATACGCACATCTCATTCTATGGTTTATATTAACATCACATTTGCCATATTTACATTTCAGGATGGAACAAACATGTTTGCATACGGTGACAAGGTCCCCACAGATGAACTTGATGACTGGTTGAGCATGCCACTTATAATAACTATAGTGAGTTTGGCAGCATCTTTGCTAATTATAGCAGCAATCTATGGGTGTTGGCATCAGAGGCGGTCTCAAAAGAGAGATCAGGTAAAAATTTTGTACAATAGTAAAAATGTTGTGAAAATTAACTCGTTTGAGCTTTATGTTTAACCATGACATCATTGTTTCATAGGCTGTAAGATTGTTTGAGTAGGGTCTTATTCACCTATTTTCTTTTCTATGATGTAAAGCACTGCGGAATATGTTATAGCTATATAAATGCTAATTATAATAATTGCCTCTGCTACTAGTATCACATGTTGAATTATGGACTGCTAATTAAAGGGACAGTATAGTCACCCAGACCACTTCAGCTCAATGAAGTGGTCTGGGTGCCAGGTCCCTCAGGTTTTAACCATTCACATGTAAACATAACAGTTTCAGAGAAACTGCTGTGCTCACATATGGGGTTAATCCAGCCTCTAGTGGCTGTCTTCCGGACAGCCACTAAAGGCGCATCTGCGAAGCTGGAGGCGAATTTCGCCTCCATCGCGCAGTGCATCCATAGGAAAGCATTGAGAAATTCTTTCCTATGGACACTTTGAATGCGCGCACGGCACTTGCCGCGCATGCGCATTCGGCTCCAGTGACGTCGGACGGGGGGGCTGTCGGACGGGGAGGAGAGGTCACCAGCGCCGAGGGAGCCCGGCGCTGGTTTAAAGTAAGTAACTGATGTTTTTTTTTCTAAAAATGGCTATAATGTTAGATTGTATTTATTTGTATAGAATAGACTATAGAATATATAAACTGTATAACAGAACTAGAGTCTGCAAAAGTCTTCAATGCCTTTTTCTAGACTACATTGCTGTTTTAAAAAAACAAAAACCTTTATTTACATTTCATGTGTTTAGTAGTCTAATCCATTTACAACGTTAAACGAGTGTTACAGATCACCATCTTTAGCATATCAATGCGCCACGGGAGGGGGACCCGGAGGGTGGGGGCACCCTCAGGGCACTATAGTGTCAGGAAATCCGCTACCAGAGCTGGAGAATACTTTTCAATCAGGGTTGTAAAACATTATAGATCAGGTTTTAAGGATACATTTGATCTACCCTTTTAGATAATCAGAGTATCAGAAAGAATAAAATATTGATTCACAATTTCTGTTTTGTGTATTTGGATAGAGGCTCACAGAGGAGCTGCAAACCATGGAAAATGGATACCATGATAACCCTACCCTCGAGGTGATGGAGACATCTCCAGAAATGCAGGAGAAGAAAGGAGGTCTTAATGGAGAGCTTGGGGACAGCTGGATTGTGCCATTAGACAACCTAACTAGAGAAGACCTGGATGAAGAAGAAGACACTCATTTATAAACAAATTGGACAAATAAGACATTGGAAAATCCAACACTAAGAGGCAGCACATGACCAGTAAAGCAGATAAGCAGTAACCAATCTATCCCTCTTTAATGAGTGCCAAAAAAGTGAGGAACTGACTGTCTTTTTTTCAGCCATGCCCCCATAATTCAAACTATACATATACACTATTCCTAACACTCAGTGTGATATAAATGCTTCCCGTGAACTCACCACTTCTAACTACCGGTAGTTTGGAAAGGGATACTAATTTTAATCCATCTATGACAGAACCCTTCAAATTTGATGACTCAAAACCTGGATGGTAAACCAGGAAATGAGAAAACAATATGGAGTGCCGATTCTACTACGTTCTAAATATAAAGCACAATCTTTGGGCTCTGCAATGTACAAGTGAAATGTAAAGCAGCATACCAGTGTTCTACAAAGTCCTGAAGAAAACTGGATAAAAAACATCCTGACTTATTTTTATATCATTTTTATTTCTGCTTTTCCATTACACCTTTTCTAAAAACACCGCAAAAAAGTATGACAAAGCAAAGGATTATCAAGCGGTGAAATATCTCCAAATTTGCTTTATTTTGTGTCACAAGAGCGTCGATGCAAGTCTCTCATACAATGTCTTGGGTTTTCTGTTATTGCTTATCTTGTATGAAATGACAATTGGTTCTGTCACTTCAAATATTTAGCTAAAGAGTAAATATTTTTAAAATGAGCGTCAATTTTCTCTCTGTTTCATTACTATTTTTCTTGGGCTAACTGTATCTATGTTCAAAAAATGAATTGGAAGGTGAATGAAATGTAAATAATTTTATAGCTGCAAAGCTTTTTTTGACATATTTTGCAACGTGAATGCCATATGTATTTTTCCACAATTTCACCAACTGCCATTAAAGGCCTTAACAATTCTGCTTCATATAATGTAATGCAAACATTGGTTTGTCTGGAATGAAATATTAGCATTCCATTTGGGAATTCCCAAAAGACACAGCAATGCATTCTACATCAGAGTGCTCTGTGGAGTTTAGAGGACTTCATGACAGTAAGGATTCTGGGAATTATATGAAGCTGTGACAAGTGCCACTGAGAGATCTTCTGTTTCTGAATTTCTTTCATTGTCACGCATTTTGAACTTGACTTGTTTTGCATGGTAGGGCCACTAATTTATACCTTTCTAAAACACTAACTTAACGTGCTACATGGCTTTAAAAACAGGCAAACACTAAATGTGGTTTTTAACTACTTCTGAAGCAATATAAGTTTCGGATTTCATAATATTTTAAATTATATATTTGTATTCCAATAGTTTGTACTTTAATGTTGTTGTATTTGGTCCTGTTGGAAAAAAATACATTAGAAGAGAAAAGTAAAAGTTTATCTTAAACAATGCTTTAAAATAATAGAAATTCTAGCCTTAACACCTATAAATTAATTAAATGACGTGCCAGGGCTTTCATAATATCATAGGATGTGCCAAGTCCTTTGTCCTAAATGAGTTAATCAGTGACAGGTCTACACAGCAAATCTATGCAAAAGTAATACAAAGTATGAGTATGTCGTTTTGTGTTGCTGGTTTGTTTTGTTTTTATTTGGGGGGGGGGGGCGGGAGTTCTTTTTTGTAATTGTAATTGATTCTGTATAAAAAAAATGGACATATCTCAATTCTTGCTTAAGTCAGAAATAGGGTAACCCTTAGAAAAAGGTTGTAATCTACACCTATCTGAAAGACATGTAAAAAGAGTGTGATTAAAAGTTGATGTATGTTTTTTGAAAAAAGAGTGTAAAAAGAGTGTGATTAAAAGTAGCTTTTTTTTTGTGGTAGTATACACTGATGAGACAATAGCCCCAAAACAAAGACACAGAATGTCTATTATCCAGGCCTTGTACAACTGAACAGTCCAAATGTAATGAAATCACATAGAATGGATTTTGCTACATTTTCTATAACTTCCAAAAATCTTTCAATAGAGATGGGTGGGTGTGCCCAGTTTACCTGCGCAGGATTTATTTGTATGTTTATTGTGTATGTTTTATTGTTTATTTCTCCTTATTTTTCTCACTACGTACTTTGTGTGTCTATAGGAATGACGATTTTTCTTGTGCAGGATATCAGTGAAGTAGTAACAAGAGTTCTCACAAGGTGAAATTACTAATAAAAATAGAATTGTCAAATTAAGGAAACATATTCACTAAATAACAAATTATAGTGAATTGACAAGAAACACCGAATTGCCAAATTTGGCACGTAGACCACTTTACCAAGATGAAGTGATGTGGGTATCTATAGTTTTCTTTAAAAAAATAAAATAAAACTTAAACTGTCTTTTGAATACGGCCCTAGAAAAGCATTTGATTGGACAATGGCCAGGACTAACAAGAAATTAAGTGCTGGAAAAAAATAGTGGTGAATCTTCATTAGCTGAAGACGCCAGTCAAGTAAGTTTTTAGAGGTTGGGAAATATTTGTTAAAATTTTAGTAAATGCAGATTTTTTTAATTCTGGTTTTATTTGTTTTGCAACGATTAACTATAATGCAATTTTAATGTAGAATACTCAGCATATATCATATTATTCAAGGGTTGTTAACTACACTAGTTTTGCCCTTTATATAGCCCAGCTCAAAACTCACTTTCCTTTCTGTTTTTGAGAAAAAAAAATTAGTAGTAATGATTGATTTAACAGTTCGTGACAACGCTCCCTATGTTGATATGTTGTAAAATAATTTAAATTAAAAGCCAATTAACAGAAGGCATAGGCAAAATGCAAATTTGTGATAATAGGTGATGCCACCTTGGATTCTACACTATACTGAGCAAACCTTTAAAAAAAACTGTAAACTTAGAGAAGTACTTGAGAAGTGGCCCAAAATTTCTGTAGAGATGTCACAAAAGGGATTGAAGGATATCAAGAACAATATATATTGCACATATGCACTATCTGACTTCTCTCAAATAACCCTTGGAAAAAGGGGGAAACACATGTTTTTTAAAGGGAAGAATTTGACTGTGACTATTGTATTTTGTTTTGTATTCCAGAAATATATTAGCAACTTTGTATTGTATCCTTCAGGAATATGTACTTGATTAATAAGGATTTATTGTTATTGGAACAGGAGTCTGTTACACACTGGAATTGTCTGAAATTGATTGTCACACTACATAATAGTTTCTACAAATTATATTTTGAAAACTATGTAAACTGTTAATAAACTTCTTTTTGCCTATAGTATTTTTTTCTTGTGTGTCATTATTTATTTTAAAAAAAACAGACACACTCACTCACACACACACACACATACACACACACACTTGTGTCATCAATATGCACTGACAGTTATTAATATACACATAGGGACACTACATGCAACTGTTCACACTGCCAACACTAACAGGCAGGTAATAATATTTATCCAATCCAGGTATTCCTTTTTAGTTTGAAGGAACAATCCAAGCACCATAACCACTACATAGTATAGTGCCAAAAATGCCCTGGCACCTCTCCAATGCAAGTACTTAAAATGTTCAGTAATAGCTTGACTTATAACCTGGGGTTTTCTGGTGACCTCTTCCAGACAGTGAATGTTGATGCAGAGCAGGGTTTAGCTCAGAAAAGCTAGCAAAAGCGAGGCAGGGACATTGACGTGCGCACGGGGTGTGCCTGGGAACACCCTAATCAAACCTCCGTGCTGCACTGCTGGCGGTTTAGGCAGCCTTGTGGCCGCCTAAATCACCTTAGGGCAGACTAACATGTCAGGTCCTCGGCGAGGACCCGACACAGGAGGGGGGCCCAGCGGCTTGCCCACAATGCCGCTGGGTGCGAGGCCCCTCCAGGCAGTCTACCCTTATGGAGATCCATCCTGTCAGAGCATTGCTGCGGGTTACCACGGCAATGCTCTGACTGACTGAGACTCAACATGTGGTCTGCAGCTCACTCCCGGCAGAACTGCAGTCTGAAGAAAGAGGGCTCTCACTGGACCACCAGGGAAGGTATTTATGAAACCCCCTCTACTCCTGTTACTGCCCCTCCTCCCCCTCTACCCCCTGTCACTGCCCTTCCACCCCTGACCCCCTGTCACTGCCCCTCTACTCCCTTAACCTCTGTCACTGCCCCTCCACCCCCTAACCCCTGTCACTGCCCCTCCACCCCCCCTAACCCCTGTCACTGCCCCTCTACCCCCCAACCCCTGTCACTGCCCCTCCACCCCCCAACCACTGTCACTGCCCCTACACCCCCTACCCCTGTCACTGCCCCTCCACCCACCTACCCCCTGTCACTGCCCCTCTGCCCCCTCCACCCCCCTACCCTCCGTCACTGCTCCTCCACCCCCACCCCCTTTCACTGCCCTTCTACCCACCTACCCCCTGTTACTGCCCCTCTACCCCATAACCCTTGTCACTGCCCCTTCACCCCCTGTCACTACCCCTCTAATCCCCTAACCCCTGTTACTGCCCCTCTACCCTCTGTCATTGCGCCCCCACCCCTTGTCATTGCTCCTCCACCCCCTTTACCCCATGTCACTGCCTCTCCACCCCCAGCCCCCTGTCACTGCCCCTTTACCCCCTGTCACTCCTCCACCCCCTTACCCCATGTCACTGCCCCTCCACCCCCATGTCAATTTCCATCTACCCCATGCCACTGCCCTTTGACCCCCTGTCACTGCCCCTCTAATCCCCTAACCCCTGTTACTGCCCCTCTACCCTCTGTCATTGCGCCCCCACCCCGCCATTGCCCCTCCACCCCCAACCCCCTGTCACTGCCCCTTTACCCCCTGTCACTGCTTCTCCACTCCCCTTACCCCATGTCACTGCCCCTCCACCCTCCTACCCCCTGTCAATGCCCCTCTACACCATGTCACTGCCCCTTCACCCCCCTTGCCCCATGTCACTGCCCCTCCACCCCCTGCCCCCTGTCACTGCTCCTCCACCCCTTCTACCCTTGTCACTACTCCTCCATCTCCTCCATCCCCACACTCCCAGTCAATACCACCCACACCCTGTCATCCTCATAGACACACCCTGTCACCCCCATGCACACACAACCTGAATCAGCCCCCCGCCACACACCCT
Source organism: Pelobates fuscus (assembly GCF_036172605.1). Classification (NCBI taxonomy): domain Eukaryota; kingdom Metazoa; phylum Chordata; class Amphibia; order Anura; family Pelobatidae; genus Pelobates; species Pelobates fuscus. The sequence continues at coordinate 244,896,988 of NC_086319.1, read as the reverse complement.
GTCACCCCCTACCCACATCCTATCATCCCCACGCACACACACGGTCACCCCATACACAAACACTTTCAGCCCCACACAGCAACGCTCGATTTCATATGGTGCTGGGACTCACGAGAAGAGCCTTCACCCGGCGGAGCTGCAGAGGTGAAGGTTGAGAGCCCCTACAGTGCCACCGGACCACCAGGGAATATGCTGACCATCCCTCCTCCCTGGATGCAGGTAAGAAACATTTGGAACGAAACAAATTGCACGTCTATTTCTTATACACCTAGCTAGATGCCAGCAAGAAGAGGTTTGTACTAGTATAATATTCACCAACCATGCAGCAGACTCCATACCTGTATATTTACAATTAATACCTTTCCCCAGAATGTATTTTAGTGAAGGTTGAACTGATTTATGCTAATGAGCAGTTCTATGAAACTATTCACACTAAGCACATTGTGGCAGGAGAAATTAGATGTTATTGAAATGGGGAAAAAAAAGATCCATTATAAAAAGCAATATCAGTGATGAGTTTGGAATTATTAGTTATGAGTTAATATATATGATTATATTGATTTGGTAAAACATATACAATTCCATGACAATATTTCACGTTTTACAAGAATAGGCTGTCATGACATAAATTAACAACATGTGGAGAAAGATTACATATTGAGACAACATATCACAGCTGGATTTGCTTTTTCTTTTTTTTTTTTTTGCATAAAATACATTCACAGTTTGGACATTTTTTTTTAATAATGGACCATGTCACATGTGGTAATATATGTGGCGTGGGGCACGTGTGTTCTTAGTGCCCTTCAAGGGTATTGAGCAGGAAAAGTATGTATATTATTGGTGGCTTCATGCACCGGGTGGAGAAGCTCTTGTTCTTAGTTAGATATATGTTGTCTATTGATGATTTAAGAAACGGTTAAAGTAGGGATCATAGGATCCAGTTTGGGTATCTGTCACCGCCTGATTTTTCTGCTCAGCGCGATGCATTGGTGATTTAGCATCAGTCAGTGAAGACATTGGCTAGACCAGGTGGGTCCATGGAATGCCACCACCTAGTAGGCCTAAATGGGGAGACTGGAGGAGGGGTGAGCAGGTATATGGGATTTGTCATGGTGCAAACTTATTTTTGGTTTGTGGGAGAGGGGGGCTATTGAGGAGGTGTAATGAAGACTATCGTGTAAGTATGTGCTGTTGCCAATTGGGTGTGGATTGGTTTATTGGTTGTTCATGAATCTCATCCATGGGGCCCACACTGCCTGATAGAGTGGGTTTTTATGGGATATGGAGGCATAAACTTCTTCGATAGTTTAATAGCTTCTACTTTAAAGATCCATTCCCTGGTGGATATAGTGTTGGGGTTTTTCCATTTCATGGAGATGACTAGATTGGCGGCTGTAAAGAGGTGAGTGAGGACAATGCGTTGTGTCTTGAGGAATGGGCATGGGAAGATCAGAAATACCAATGTATGTGGTGTGTGAGAGATTTGGAGTCCTGTCAGTGTTTGTATCATCTTCCCTATGCCCAGTATTTCTGGACTAGTGGGCAGTGCCACCAGATGTGGGGCAAGGTCGCTCCAGGTTGAGAGCATTTCCAGCAAGTATCCGGTGTGGTTGGGAATAGGTTGTGTAATGTAGATGGAGAGTAGTGCCATCTTGAAAGCCTCTTGTAGCCACTCTCTTGGACATTGGTAAAGATCAAGGCTGTGTGTATCTGCTGGAAAACAGTTTTCCAGTGTGTTTGTGTGAGTTGGATACTAAGTAGTGATGTCGCGAACATAACATTTTCGGTTTGCGAACGGCGAACGCGAACTTCCGCAAATGTTCGCAAACGGGCAAACCGGGCGAACCATAGACTTCAATGGGCAGGCGAATTTTGAAACCCACAGGGACTCTTTCTGGCCACAATATTGATGGAAAAGTTGTTTCAAGGGGACTAACACCTGGACTGTGGCATGCCGGAGGGGGATCCATGGCAAAACTCCCATGGAAAATTACATAGTTGATGCAGAGTCTGGTTTTAATCCATAAAGGGCATAAATCACCTAACATTCCTAAATTGTTTGGAATAACCTGCTTTAAAACATCAGGTATGAGGTTGTATCGATCAGGTAGTGTAAGGGTTACGCCCGCTTCACAGTGACAGACCAAACTCCCCGTTTAACGCACCGCAAACAACAGCAAACAGTCCATTTGCACAACCGCAAACTCCCCATTTACAAGGTTGTATACCAAGCTAGCCATGTCCCGTTCCTTGTCCTCACTGATGTCATTGAAGGTCTCTTCCTCCACCCAGCCACGTACAACACCAAGGGTCCCCAAAAGGTGACAACAAGCCCCCTGGGACGCCTGCTGTGTTTGGTCTTCCACCTCCTCAAAGCCACCTTCCTCCTCTGACTCCTCTTCTTCAGACTCCTCTCTCTGCATTGCCTCTCTCTGCGTTATTATAAGGTGTGTTAAGTAGTACTATTCCTAGCAGTTTAATCCCTGTTACATCCCCTATCAGGGGACGTGTATATAAGGCATTGATTTTAGGAACCAGGAGATGGAAAAAGATGCTTGGTCGGTCCTCCTACTTCAAATTTGGGACACTGCGCGTGCAATCTAATGTGCCACCAGATAGGAGTGGTGTGTTAAGTGGTACTATTCTTATCAGTTTAATCCCTGTTACGTTCCCTATCAGGGGACGTGTATATAAAGCATCGATTTTAGGAAGCGGGAGATGGAAAAACATGCTTGGTCGGTCCTCCTACTTCAAATTTGGGGCACTGCGCATGCAATCTAATGTGCCACCAGATAGGAGTGGTGTGTTGAGTAGTACTATTCCTATCAGTTTAATCCCTGTTACGCTTCCTAAAATCGATGCCTTATATACACGTCCCCTGATAGGGGACGTGTATATAAGGCATCGATTTTAGGAAGCGGGAGATGGAAAAACATGATTGGTCGGTCCTCCTACTTCAAATTTGGGGCACTACGCGTGCAATCTAATGTGCCACCAGATAGGTGTGGTGTGTTAAGTAGTCCCCCTCATCAGGCCTTTTTTAGTCGAATGTATCACCCACTGTCAGTCCCTTCGGGATCCAACCCTCATTTATCTTAATAAAGCTGAGGTAATCTAGACTTTTTTGACCTAGGCGACTTCTCTTCTCAGTGACAATACCTCCTGCTGCACTGAAGGTCCTTTCTGACAGGACACTTGAAGCGGGGCAGGCCAGAAGTTCTATCACAAATTGGGATAGCTCAGGCCACAGGTCAAGCCTGCACACCCAGTAGTCAAGTGGTTCATCGCTCCTCAGAGTGTCGATATCTGCAGTTAAGGCGAGGTAGTCTGCTACCTGTCGGTCGAGTCGTTCTCTGAGGGTGGAGCCTGAAGGGCTGTGGTGATGCGAAGACTTAAAAAGCTCTGCATGTCCTCCATCAACAACACGTAAAGCGTCCTGTCCTTGCCGTCGTGGTCGTGGGAGGAGGAGGATTACTTTCACCTCTTCCCCTGTTAGATTCCCGTTGTGCTGTGACATCACCCTTATGCTGTGTAAAGCATACTTTTTAATTTATTTTGGAACTGCTGCATCCTTTCCGACTTGCCGTAATTCGGTAACATTTCAGGCACTTTCTGCTTATACCGGGGGTCTAGTAGTGTGGACACCCAGTACAGGTCGTTCTCCTTCAACCTTTTTATACGAGGGTCCCTCAACAGACACGACAGCATGAAAGACCCCATTTGCACAAGGTTGGATGCCGAGCTACTTATGTCCTGTTCCTCGTCCGCAGTGATCTCTCTGAAGGTATGTTCTTCCCCCCAGCCACGTACAACACCACGGGTACCAGATAGGTGACAATGAGCACCCTGGGATGCCCGTTGTGGTTGGTCTTCCTCCTCCTCCTCAAAGCCACATTCCTCCTCTGACTCCTCTTCCTCACAATCCTCTTCCAGAGTTGCCGCAGGTCCAGCAAGCAATGCTGATAAGGCTGTTTCTGGTGGTGATGGTGACCACAACTCTTCCTCTTCACGTTCATCTATGGCCTGATCCAGCACTCTTCGCAGGGCACGCTCCAGGAAGAAAACAAATGGTATGATGTCGCTGATGGTGCCTTCGGTGCGACTGACTAGGTTTGTCACCTCCTCAAAAGAACGCATGAGCGTCCAGTAACGTGGCAAAAAAGTTTCCAGCTCCGCAGAGGCTGTCCTAGCACCCCAGTCATACAAATACTCGTTAACGGCTTTTTCTTGTTGGAGCAGGTGGTCGAACATTAGGAGTGTTGAATTCCAACGTGTAGGGCTGTCGCAAATCAAGCGCCTCACTGGCATGTTTTTTCGCCACTGGATATCGGAAAAGTGCGCCATGGCCGTGTAGGAACGTCTGAAATGGCCACACACCTTCCTGGCCTGCTTAACCCCTTAAGGACACATGACATGTGTGACATGTCATGATTCCCTTTTATTCCAGAAGTTTGGTCCTTAAGGGGTTAAGGACGTCCTGTAAGCCTGGGTACTTATGCACAAAGCGTTGTACGATCAGATTACACACATGTGCCATGCACAACACATGTGTCAACTTGCCCAAAAGCAATGCCGCCAACAAATTTCTTCCGTTGTCACAAACCACTTTGCCGATCTCCAGTTGGTGCAGAGTCAGCCACTGATCCACCTGTGCGTTCAGGGCGGTCAGGAGTGCTGGTCCGGTGGGACTCTCTCCTTTCAGGCAAGTCAACCCCAAGACCTGGGGAGCTGGGGGAGTGCCGTTGATGTGGAGCAAGACGCAGCAGCAGAAGAGGACTCAGCCAAGGAGGTTATGGAAGAGGATGGAGTAGGAGGAGTAGAGGAGGTGGCAGCAGGCCTGCCTGCAAGTCGTGGCGGTGTCACCAACTCCACTGCAGAGCCACGCATTCCATGCTTGGCAGCCGTCAGCAGGTTTACCCAATGCGCAGTGTAGGTGATATACCTGCCCTGACCATGCTTTGCAGACCAGGTATCAGTGGTCAGATGGACCCTTGCCCCAACACTGTGTGCCAGACATACCATTACTTCCTTTTGCACAATCGAGTACAGGTTGGGGATTGCCTTTTGTGAAAAGAAATTTTGGCCGGGTACCTTCCACTGCGGTGTCCCAATAACTACAAATTTTTTGAACGCCTCAGACTCCACCAGCTTGTATGGTAAAAGCTGGCGGGCTAAGAGTTCAGTCAAGCCAGCTGTCAGACGCCGGGCAAGGGGGTGACTTTGTGACATTGGCTTCTTAAGCTCAAACATGTCCTTGACAGACACCTGACTGTGGGCAGATGAGCAGGAACTGCTCAAGGCGAGAGACGGAGGGGCGGATGGTTGAGAGGGGGCAAGGAGGACAGCAGTGGTTAACGTGGCTGAAGATGCTGGACCAGGAGGAGGATGGTGGCTTTGAGTTTGTGTGCTGCTTGTACTCATGTGTTGATCCCATAGGCGTTTGTGATGTGCGATCATGTGCCTTCGCAAAGCAGTTGTACCTAGGTGGGTGTTGGACTTCCCACGACTCAGTTTCTTTTGGCACAGGTTGAAAATGGCATCGCTGTTGTCAGCGGCAGACACACAAAAGAAATGCCATACTGCTGAGCTCTGCAATGACGGCATTCCGGTGGTGGCAACAGCATGTGCTGATTGACGTGCTGTCTGGCTGACCCCGGGTGCCGATGCATGCTGTCTGACTGGGCCACTAGCTCCTTGCGACGACCTCCCCTTGCTTCCAACTCGTCTCCTCCTCCTCCTCTCTGTCTCCCAATCTGAACTTTCCCCCTGTTCTTCTTCTCGTCTAGCGGGCACCCACGTGACATCCACGGACGCATCATCATCATCAACCGCTTCGCTTGTATCTGACAACTCAACAAAGGAAGCAGCAGTGGGTACAACATCATCATCATCACACCGTACGTGTGTAATGCTGCCTGACTGAGACATATCCCTGTTATTTACATCCTCTGGCAATAATGGTTGCGCATCACTCATTTCTTCCAACTGATGTGTAAATAACTCCTCTGAAATACCAAGAGAAGCGGCTGTGGTGCTAGTGTTGGTGATGGCGGCAGGCGGGGAGTGGTAACTTGAGAGGTGCCCGAAGCTAAGCTGGAGGAGGATGGTGCAACAAGGTTCCAAGCGGAAGCTGTAGAAGATTGGGTGTTCTGTGTTAGCCAGTCAAATATGTCCTCAGAAGTTTTCAAGTTCAGGGTACGTGGCCTCTGAACACTGGGCATTATTCTAGTGTCAAAGGGAATCACAGAACCACGACGGCCCCTGCGGGGTGGCCTGCCTCTGCCTGTCATTTTCTTTCCGATTAGTGGTACTATGCGTGCAAGCTACTGTGACAACAGATATGAGTGGCACTGGTGTGACATTGTGTCCTGGCAGGCCCTGAAACGCACACTCATGAAGGAAACTGACTGCCATTATATTACAGCCCAAAAAGTAGTTTTTTTCAAATGCAAGCTATTGGGACACCAGATATGAGTGAGTGGTGGCACTGGGCAGGCCCTGAAACGCACACTCGTGAAGGAAACTGACTGTTATTATATTACAGTCCAAAAAGGTTTTTTTTTTGTTAAATGCAAGCTATTGTGACACCAGTGAGTGAGTGGTGGCACTGGGCAAGTGGGCACAGTATACGCTGTGAGCCTGACACACACGCTGGCAGACAACTAACTGCTATTCAATCTATTACAGTCAAAATTTTATTTTTTCTTTTTTTAAATGTACACTACTGTTACACCAGATATGAGTTGCACTGGTGTGACACTGTGCCCTGGCAGGCCCTGAAACACACACTCGTGAAGGAAACTGACTGCTATTATATTACAGTCCAAAAAGTTTAGTTTTTTTTTAAATGCAAGCTACTGGGACACCAGATATGAGTGAGTGGTGGCACTGGACAGGCCCTGAAACGCACACTCGTGAAGGAAACTGACTGCTATTATATTACAGTCCAAAAATGTGTTTTTTTGTTAAATGCAAGCTATTGTGACACCAGATATGAGTGGTGGCACTGGGCAAGTGGGCACAGTATACGCTGCGAGCCTGACACACACGCTGGCAGACAACTAATTGCTATTCAATCTATTACAGTCAAAATAGTTTTTTTTAAATGCAAGCTATTTTGTAACCAGTGAGTGAGTGGTTGCACTGGGCAGGCCCTGAAACGCACACTAGTGAAGGAAACTGACTGCTATTATATTACAGTCAAAAAAGTTTTGTTTTTGTTAAATGCTAGCTATTGGGACACCAGTGAGTGAGTGGTGGCACTGGGCAAGTGGGCACAGTATACGCTGTGAGCCTGACACACACGCTGGCAGACAACTAACTGCTATTCAATCTATTACAGTCAAAATTGTATTTTTTTTTTTAAATGTAAACTACTGTTACACCAGATATGAGTTGCACTGGTGTGACACTGTGCCCTGGCAGGCCCTGAAATGCACACTAGTGAAGGAAACTGACTGCTATTATATTACAGTCCAAAAAGTTTTGGTTTTTTTTTTAAATGCAAGTTATTGTGACACCAGTGAGTGAGTGGTGGCACTGGGCAGGCCCTGAAACGCACACTAGTGAAGGAAACTGACTGCTATTATACTACATTAAAAAAAGTTTTTTTTTGTTTATATGCAAGCTATTGTGACACCAGTGAGTGAGTGGTGGCACTGGGCAAGTGGGCACAGTATATGCTGTGAGCCTGACACACAGGCTGGCTGGCTGGCTGGCAGGCAGGCAGGCAGGCAACTGCAATTACATTACACACACACAAAAAAAAAAAGCAGACTAATGTTCTAGCCCTTAAAAAGGGCTTTTTGGGGTGCTGTCCTTACAGCAGAGATCAGATGAGTCCTTCAGGACTGTAGTGGACACTGAATACACTAGCTTAGCTATCGATTTCCCTATTAAATCAGCAGCAGCTACACTGTCCCTCCTCTCACTAAGAATGCAGCTTCCGAATGAATCTAAAATGGATGCTGTCCAGGAGGTGGGAGGGTCTGGGAGGGAGGGTCTGCTGACTGTGAGGTACAGGGTCAAAGTTTACTCAATGATGACGAATAGGGGGCGGACCGAGCATCGCATATGTTTGCCCGCCGTGGCAAACGCGAACAAGCTATGTTCGCCAGGAACTATTCGCCAGCGAACCATTCGGGACATCTCTACTCCTGGGAGGCACACATAGCACTGATACCCAAACCACGCAAAGACCAAACCATTTGTGATAGTTACCGCCCAATAACTGATAAACCTGAAGGACTCATCTGATCTCTGCTGTAAGGACAGCACCTCAAAAAGCCCTTTTTAGGGCTAGAACATCAGTCTGTTTTTGTTTTCTGTGTAATCTAATTGGAGTTGCCTGCCTGCCAGCGTGTGTGTCAGGCTCACAGCGTATACTGTGCCCACTTGCCCAGTGCCACCACTCATATCTGGTGTCACAATAGCTTGCATTTAAAAAACAACAACACTTTTTTGACTGTAATATAATAGCAGTCAGTTTCCTTCACACGTGTGCATTTCAGGGCCTGCTAGGGCACAGTGTCATACCAGTGCAACTCATATCTGGTGTAACAGTAGTGTACATTAAAAAAAATATATATTTGACTGTAATAGATTGAATAGCAGTTAGTTGTCTGCAAGCGTGTGTGTCAGGCCTACAGCATCTACTCTGCCAACTTCTGCCAGTGCACAGTGCCACTCATATCTGTTGTCACAGTAGCTTGCATGCGTAGTACCACTAATCGAAAAAAAAATGACAGGCAGAGCCAGGCCACCCCGCAGGGGCCGTCGTGGTCGTGGTGCTGTGATTCCCTTTGGCCCTAGAATAATGCCCAATGTTCAGAGGCCACGTACCCTGAACTCGAAAAGTTCTGAGGACATAGTTGACTGGCTAACACAGGACACCCAATCTTCTACAGCTTCCGCTTGGAACCTTGATGCACCATCCTCCTCCAGCTTAGCTTTGGGCACCTCTCAAGTTACCACTCGCCCGCCTGCCGCCACCACCAACAGTAGCACCACAGCCGCTTCACTTGATCTGTCAGAGGAGTTATTTACACATCAGTTGGAAGAAATAAGTGATGCACAACCATTATTGCCAGAGGATGTAGATAACAGGGATATGTCTCAGTCAGGAAGCATTACACACATGGACGTACGGTGTAATGATGATGATATTATACCCGGTGCTGCTTCCGATGCTGAGTTTTCAGATACAAGTGAAGCGGTTGATGATGACGATGCGTCCGTGGATGTCACGTGGGTGCCCGCTAGAAGAGAAGAAGAACAGGGGGAAAGTTCAGATGGTGAGACAGAGAGGAAGAGGAGACGAGTTGGAAGCAGAGGGAGGTCATCGCAAGGAACTAGTGGCCCAGTCAGACAGCATGCATCGGCACCCGGGGTCAGCCAGACAGCACGTCAATCAGCGCATGCTGTTGCCACCACCGGAATGCCGTCATTGTAGAGCTCAGCAGTATGGCATTTCTTTTGTGTATCTGCCGCTGACAACAGCGATGCCATTTTCAACCTGTGCCAAAAGAAACTGAGTCGTGGGAAGTCCAACATCCACCTAGGTACAACTGCTTTGCGAAGGCACATGATCGCACATCACAAACGCCTATGGGATCAACACATGAGTACAAGCAGCACACAAACTCAAAGCCGCCATCCTCCTCCTGGTCCAGCATCTTCAGCAACATCAACCACTGCTGTCCTCCTTGCCCCCTCTCAACCATCCGCCACTCCGTCTCTCGCCTTGAGCAGTTCCTGCTCATCTGCCCACAGTCAGGTGTCTGTCAAGGACATGTTTTCACCGAAGAAGCCAATGTCACAAAGTCACCCCCTTGCCCGGCATCTGACAGCTGGCTTGTCTGAACTCTTAGCCCGCCAGCTTTTACCATACAAGCTGGTGGAGTCTGAGGCGTTCCAAAAATTTGTAGCTATTGGGACACCGCAGTGGAAGGTACCCGGCCGAAATTTCTTTGCACAAAAGGCAATCCCCAACCTGTACTCGATTGTGCAAAAGAGAACGACTCGACCGTCAGGTAGCAGACTACCTCGCCTTAACTGCAGATATTGACACTCTGAGGAGCGATGAACCCCTTGACTACTGGGTGTGCAGGCTTGACCTGTGGCTTGAGCTATCCCAATTTGCGATAGAACTTCTGGCCTGCCCCGCTTCAAGTGTCCTGTCAGAAAGGACCTTCAGTGAAGCAGGAGGTATTGTCACTGAGAAGAGAAGTCGCCTAGGTCAAAAAAAGTCTAGATTACCTCACCTTTATTAAGATGAATGAGGGATGGATCCCAAAGGGACTGACAGTGGGCGATACATTCGACTAAAAAAGGCCTGATGAGGGGGACGTAACAGGGATTAAACTGATAAGAATAGTACTACTTAACACACCACTCCTATCTGGTGGCACATTAGATTACACGCGCAGTGCCCCAAATTTGAAGTAGGAGGACCGACCAAGCATCTTTTTCCATCTCCCGGTTCCTAAAATCAATGCCATATACACGTCCCCTGATAGGGGACGTAACATGGATTAAACTGATAAGAATAGTACTACTTAACACACCACTCCTGTCTGGTGGCACATTAGATTACACGCGCAGTGCCCCAAATTTGAAGTAGGAGGACCAACCAAGCATCTTTTTCCATCTCCCGGTTCCTAAAATCAATGCCATATACACGCCCCCTGATAGGGGATGTAATAGGGATTAAATTGATAAGAATAGTACTACTTAACACACCACTCCTATCTGGTGGCACATTAGATTGCACGCGCAGTGCCCCAAATTTGAAGTAGGAGGACCAACCAAGCATCTTTTTCCATCTCCCGGTTCCTAAAATCGATGCCATATACACGTCCCCTGATAGGGGACGTAACAGGGATTAAACTGATAGGAATAGTACTACTTAACACACCTTATAATAACGCAGAGAGAGGCAACGCAGAGAGAGGAGTCTGAAGAAGAGGAGTCAGAGGAGGAAGGTGGCTTTGAGGAGGAGGAAGACCAAACACAGCAGGCGTCCCAGGGGGCTTGTTGTCACCTTTCGGGGACCCTTGGTGTTGTATGTGGCTGGTTAGAGGAAGAGACCTTCAATGACATCAGTGAGGACAAGGAACAGGACATGGCTAGCATGGTATCCAACCTTGTTCAAATGGGGAGTTTGCGGTTGTGCAAATGGACTGTTTGCGGTTGTTTGCGGTGCGTTAAACGGGGAGTTTGGTCTGTCACTGTGAAGCGGGCATAACCCTTACACTACCTGATCGATACATCATCATACCTGATGTTTTAAAGCACGTTATTCCAAACTATTTAGGAATGCTAGGTGATTTATGCCCTTTATGGATTAAAACCAGACTCTGCATCAACTATGTAATTTTCCATGGGAGTTTTGCCATGGATCCCCCTCCGGCATGCCACAGTCCAGATGTTAGTCCCCTTGAAACAACTTTTCCATCACTATTGTGGCCAGAAAGAGTCCCTGTGGGTTTTAAAATCCACCTGCCTATTGAAGTCTATGGTGGTTCGCGAACATTTGCGGAAATTCACGTTCGCCATTTGCGAACGGAAAATGTTATGTTCGCGACATCTCTACCCAGGAGTTGTGAGGGAGGGAAGCTATTTGTGCTACAAGGCTAAAAATGCTTTCAGAAAGGGGAGAGTTATGTTTTATTGTGTTGTATGGTCACTCACATTTTTATTTTATTTTTCAGACATTTTATGTATTTTACATTTCCCAACTAATTGTGTATGTGGAGTTGTGCAAGGCACGTCATAGGTTAATAATAAAGAACTAAAATAAGTTTATTTTGAAACAATTGTCAAAGCACTGTACTTTTCAGTTATTCAAGTAGCAGAGTTAAGGGGAATCTGCTGCAGAGTCTGCAAACCAGTTGGTAGAAAGCTATAATTTTTTTTTGCTCAAACGTTAAAATTTCTAAAGAAAGGGAAGGTGCAGAGTGAAGGGATGGCACCTGTCTGGAAGGATTTGGAATAGGGGGGTTGACACCAGACAGTACAGGAAATAGAAGACCTTTACCTTGGAGAATTGCTTCTGTGGTCCATGGGAAAGGATCAAATCATGTAGCAAGACATGTCTGAATCCCAAAACAGGGACATGGTCTAGGAACACCTGTACCTGCTATAGTTAAAGCCTAGTAATTGGGGAGGGGATGGGGTTATATACTTTGGAAGTGGTTGGCATTACCTATTCGAATCTTACAATGACCACTAGGTACACTCTGTTGTTTTTGCACCTCTTAGTGCGTTGAGTTGTAAGACAGCATTCCAAAGTGCTCAATTTGCTGCTTTGTTTAAAAATGTTCATTTTAAATTGCAAAGTAGTGCAAGACAAAATATGGACCTCTTTGTCTAGAATTAACGTTGTGTGTACACAGAATTCTTCTGTTTGGTCTCTTTTTCAGGATGTTAAAGGACTTGAAATTCCACGCTGTAATACATTTTTCTTTAGAATCTTTATTTTATGCATTCTAAGAACTGGAAGGAAGGGATTTATTTGTGTGCTTTTGTAATCTTGCCCAAACATGGATATGCATTTCTGCGTCTGGTTTTGCATTTTTCTCACACACACTATCACTCCCCCTGCCCTCATTTTTTTAAGTGACTGCTTGAAACATAAAAGCTACTTTAATATCCTCTAGTTATAATAGCAAAGCTTCTTCCCAAATGTTTTAGAAGAAAAAAAAAATTCTGGAGAAATGATGAACATTGTTTTTTCACAGCTCAAAGGAATGCGTAGGAAGAGAAGCTGGTGATTCATAAATTATTTCCAATGTCGAATTTCACACAAATAACAATGGCGAAGAAGAAAACCATGTTGAACACATTTCCTGCAGGAGTTTATTACAGCAAGCAATAGGATAGTACTGTGACGATATACTAAATGAGTTAAATGTTAACGTCATGAAGCAGAGATGTGGCTACATAGATCTAGCTTAAGACATGCCTTAATATTATGGAAACGTAACAAATAAACTGATTAAACATAAAGAAATCCCTTTGTAACTAAAACATCATATGAACAATTGTCATGAAATGTAATACATAATTCTATAAATTAGATTGAATATATTCTTCGAACTAGCAGGGTTGGCTGTGCCACTAATTGTCATCTTTTGCCAGTATGTTGAGTGAAGACATTCAATATGCACAGGACTGACTTTTGCCAGCCTAGAACTTGCGTGTCAGGCTGGCCAATTACCTAGTTATGAGGCAGCTAGAGGTTTACTGCCATTTATAAAATTGAAATTATATCTAAACATTTTTGTTTTGCAGGTGTGGGTGGAAGTGCTAGGTTAGACTTTGCTAAACTATATTTTACAATCTACAATAGCAAGGTTAACTAAAGTGGAAATTGTTGGAAACCAAACTGAATTTCAAATTTAAGGCCAAAGTAGCCACACTTTTAGTCAGAAGAAAAACAGGGTATATAGGCACTCGCTATAACATGATGAATCAGTGAGGGCTGCTGTATACAATACAAGGATTCCCAAACCTTGTGTATTGGTGAAACAGAGAATATAGAATATGGCGTATACTGCGCCCAAGGGTAATACGTACATACACTTCTGCGAGGGAGAATTGGTAAATACTTCGGAGTAATAAAACAGAGAAAAAATAATAGTGCAATACAGTATATATAACAGTGCAAATATTTGTGCTGGGTAACTGTAGGAAAATCACTCACATACAGTAGAGCTATATAAGAGCTCTACTTTGTTCAGCATGGACGGTATAATCCCCGTCTAAGGATACAGGATGGTAAAGGTGGTATTGGTCCTCCAGATGCAAAATGGGGATAAAAAGAGAGAAACACTCTGATAGTGTAGTAAGTACTATAAAACCAGGGTAGTAGGATAAAGTAATGTACTTACAATTTGTAGAGCAAGACCTGCTCTAGTAATCACAGCATGGGTGGTACTATCCCCACCTAAGGATATGATGGCACCAGGTAGTCAGCAGGACATCAAATGCAAATAAAATAATAAAAGATAAATGTCTAAATGTAATAAAATAGACTATTATAAAAATATAACATATAAAAGTATAAATACAAATGTCCAAGAGGATGGGTGTCCCACTTGACGCATTTCGCCTCTCCAGAGGCTTTATCAAAAGTGTGGGGTGGTTCCTCAATGCCCTGTATAAATATGGGCAAGTTGATTGTAGAACGCTACCTGGTGGATGTTTCTTCCGGTTTCGTGATGTATACCGGAAGTGATGTGGCAAAAAAGGAAACGGTCGGCAAGTTCCGGCCATGGTGTGCGTGTCATCGTGGACCGCACGCGTCATAACCGGAAGTGACGCGGCGTGGTTTGAGACTCAGCGGTCACGTGTCTTCTGCTTGGAACGCACGCATCATCAAAAATGGTGTGCGTTGCGTTCCAAGCATAGATACCCTATATATCCCATAGATGGGGATAGGAGAAGTAATAGAAGAGGGAGAAAAGTATGAATGAACTAACCTCTGCACATATACAACATATAGGTCATAAGAACATCTTATATGATGTTCTTATGACCTATATGTTGTATATGTGCAGAGGTTAGTTCATTCATACTTTTCTCCCTCTTCTATTACTTCTCCTATCCCCATATCCCCGTCCACGCTGAACAAAGTAGAGCTCTTATGTACGTATTACCCTTGGGCGCAGTATACGCCATATTCTATATTCACACTTTTAGTCAGCTATGCTTCCAGTTCAGCTGCTGTAACCTTAAAAAGAGACACTCTAGGCACCAAAACAACTTTGGTTAAATGGAGTGGATTTGGTGTATAGATCACGCCCCTGTAAACTCACTCAATTCTGTGCCAATCTGGAGTTAAATTAAATGACTTTGTTTATGCAACACTAGTCACACCTCCCTGCACGTGACTTACACAGCTTTTTTTTTTAAGCACTTCCTGAAAAGAGAAATCTGATGTTTACACTTCCTTTCTTGCACATTCATTTTACTTTAGAATGTATCTCCTGCTCTGTTAATAGCTTGCTAGAACCTGCAGGAGCCTCTTGTGTGTGATTAAAGTTGAATTTACAGAGCATAAGATAAAAACCTCTAAGCAAGTTAACAATTGATTGAAATTAAACAATTCATTTCATGTAGGCTGTGTCAGTGTCAGGTGTGACTATGGCTGCATGAACAGAAACAAAAGTGTTTTTTAAATTAAAGAACTCTTAAATGGCAGATAAACTGAGCAGTGAAACTTGAGAGGCATGATCTACAGCAGGCATAGGCAACCTTCACCACTCCAGATGTTTTGGACTACACCTCCCATAATGCTTTGTCAGGATGAGTGTAAGAGCATTATGGGGGATATAGTCCACAACATCTGGAATGCCAAAGGTTGCCTATCCCTGATCTATACACTAAAATGACTCCATTAAGCTTGTTGTTTTAATGCCTAGTGTCCCTTCACGTTTAAAATTTACTTACAGGGTTATTTACTAAAATAAGAATGGCCTGGAACTCAGGCTTAACAACAAACTTGGTCCTAGCCTGCAGCTAGTATGATAGTGAAAGAAGAAACTATATGTAATAAATTTAGGCGTATTATAAGGAAATGTATTACTTTTACCAAGATTGTGTTTAATGTGCACCAATACATAAAAGTACAATATATTGTTCGCAATTGTATGACAATATTTTAATCTACTGTATATATTTTTTATCATCTCTATTACATTGGCAGGTACCCATAATACAAAATTACACTTCCACAAATCATTGGGTGCTATTCATACATAATGGATGTACACACAACCTAAATATTGCCAATCTTATATAAAACATCTTATGGATAGGAATTGAAAAATGCTTCCCTTATATTTTAACAAGGGTGTTATTTATTATGACTCACAAGCATTACCAGGATAGATCAAAACACCGTCTGAACAAAGCAGAATAGTTTTAACGGATGGCCAGATTTAATTAATGATTTTTTGGGGAGAAGAGTGATTACCTGAGCTGCTTGTTTGATATACATATATACACACACACACACACACACACACACACACACAATTGACTTGAAGAGCTGACCATGTCGTTCCAGCACACTACAACAGGATTTGCATTTATTTTTATTCAAATGTTTTAAGAAAAAAAAAAACACCTTGTTGTACAACAAACCAAATTGTCAGCCAAAGATTGAAACGTGTAGGGCAATCAAAATATATTTATGTAGAGTGTATAGCTGAAATGAGGAAGAAAGACTAGGGGAGAGGGAATCCTTAAGCAAGCCAGAATCTGGATGAGCAACCATAACTCAGAGTGAGGCCATTGGTAAAAAGAGAGATTGTACAAACACCAAGAGAACATTTTTATTTATTAAAATTAGAATTCCTAATAATCATCATCAATATGTTATTTTCTAGTGTTTCAAATTAAGATTTTTTTAAATTTTTTATATGCATTGCAATACATATACACACATATATATATATATATATATATATATATACACACACACATACATATATATTCTATTACACACACTACTGCAAGATTGCCTCAAGGTCTTATCCACCAATAAAAGGGAATTATGTACAATTGCAAAGCAGCAGCAGTTTTGGCGTTCTGCACACTGATCACACTGTACCATATGCTCGATGTGAAAAATTATATTAAAGCAATCATTAAGTGTTAAATAGTTTTTTCATACTACAAAAAGAAAATTAATAACACTTGGAATTTGTACAGGCTTATCTTATAAACAATATTGCAGAAAACTAGAATAAAAAAAAAAAATAAAAAACAAAAACAAAAACAGACATAGATGAGCATCACATACAGACACGTAGGGAACATCCAAAAAAAAAAAAAAAAGTCCCTTTGAGCTACTTGTATGCAAAGGCCTTCTAGTTTGTTTAGAAACAAATGATGGCAAATTAAAACAATGAGGATAAGTCTGTGCACAACATTCATTTAGACAAGTGAGGCATAAACATGCATATCCCACTACTACGTAAGAAACATATGCTAGTCCCTTACCTATAACACAAATGCTTTGCTAAAATGAATGTCAATCCATATAAAGATTATGCTCATTTTAAATAATATATGCAAGTCTACCATAGCAGCATTGCTAGTTGCATGTTTGTTAACACTGGGTTTACTTGCTCTGAGCAGTGAAGAGAACACACACTATGTGAAACAATAAAAAAAAAAAAAAGGGGGGGGCGGAGCCTGGCACTCAGGCTGAGCGGCTGTGTTTCACCTCAGCTCCTGCTATATACTGAATTTCGAGGGGGTAAACCCCAAAAACCACGGCACAGTCGCCCACCTGGGTTGAGAAATCATGTCTGGGACACCCGGGAGAATCGCCCAACACCACTTACGAGACTCTACCTAAAATGGCGACAGTAACAGCACCGGGCGAGAGGCATGAACGCCTCACGGTCATACCAGACTACGAAGCCAGACTCACCGCTATCTTCGATGCCTTCTGGGCACGGCTGGAGCGCCGGGCATGGCTGAACAAACAGAGCACTTGCCAGGGCCAGGAGCTGCCTCAGCAACACAAATGCCGACGTCTCACTCCTAAGCAGCATGGGGCCCCAAGATGGCGCCGGAGGAGAGAGCCTCTGCCTGCAGGCCTAACCTTAAAGAGGACACAGGCACCGCAGCACAGCAGCAGAAAGCGGGTGACCCCCCGTGCACCTAAGAGTTCTCCCCATTCTTCTTCCGAGCAGGGAGCCCACCTGAGGGTTACCTCTCATCGCCATCCATACGCCCAGGGGAACAACCGGATTCCGGCAAAGCCTTGGGCCCACGACCCTGGAGAAGGGGTCAATGGAAATGTGGCAAGGGCCCCCGCTAAGGCCTCGGACATGGGACACTCAAGCGGCAATGCACTAGGGGTCGCACCGGGAGGAACAGAACTGAGAAGGCCAAGCAACCACTGGGTCAATACACCCGTTATAGAGCAACAGACCCAGGCCTTAAGGGAGCAACGGATCAAGGAGGCAGCCCCCTACAACCAACGGCAACCCTTCCACGACCCACCGGTGAGGGAACCTCGACGGGACACATACCCCACCTAGCAAGCACAGCCAAGTCAGGGCATCCGACCTGCTCGGCAACACAGCCCTCCAACCCATCACCCAGGACCGGCATCGGCTGAAAAAAATCAACCTCAACCAGGAACTGACAGCCATTATGAAAACCAGACCGCAGGCGAGACATTAACTTCACCACAACGACTGCCACTTTTACCTATTACGCTTTTCCGGAGAGGCCATTATTCCTGGCACAACTGCGGGACTTTGTAACTTCCAGGGACTTTACAGTCACAGCTATGCCGAACCGGGGCCCTGGGTTCCAGTGCACAACTCCCACCGTGCCGGGCGAAGGTTTGGACTGCCTGTACAAGCGCATTACTGGTACAGGGTGGGGATTGCAGTTCCTCTTCTGCCAGTGGCCGTATTAGACAACAGAACGGGACTTGAGTGCTTATATTGTCATTATTGCATGTCTCATACCCAGCGGTACTAGTGTTCCCTAATAATTATCCTACCTGTAGATCAGCCTGTTGCTACATAACCAGCTCTATCCTTAAGCGTGGTAGGCCAGTCGATTGCTATAACATGTTCCCTACTGCTCACTAACCGCACATACCAGGCTACGTTAATACTAAGCATGTTTTTAAAAATTTACTTATTAACCTGTCCAATAGCTATTTGAACTTGAACTGTTCTACATCTCGCAGGGCCATCATAAGGTTTGCGAACAGTCCACTGACACTAGTGATATACTAAACCTAAGGAAATAAGCATAGTTAACAATCATACACTAATTCTACAGAATTACAACACTTAGTGTGATAGCGTCTCGGACTTAGCATGGCAAACCAAATGCTCACGCAAGTCTATATCCGTAGACTCTCAATTTATTCATAGGCCTAGTCCCAGCAGTTTGATAACCGATACACATAGTGGACCCCTGCTGTGTTCAGCGCGACAAGTTTTGTTAACCCTACTACGACCCGCGCACCAGACAAGCGAAACCGCACTGTATGCTGTAGGGCTATAGATTTAAATTTGTTATTGAGATCTTATCTTGTTATTCATGTGTAATTAACCTGTTTTAACGTTTAGAAAAGCCTGTTTTTCAAGTACCACATACTCCAAAAAAAATAAAAAACCATGGCAATCTTTCTTTGAAGTGCATTGCACAACATCTTGATGTTATTACCTCATATTACCCCACAATGCCTCCTCTTTCTCTTTTGTACCCCATAACGCATATGCCATAATAAAAGAAAGATTTATAATAAAAAAAAAAAAGAACTCATGAAAACAGTAAACCAATATATTATAATCTGACTGATTTCCGATGTGTATTAGTTATTTTATCTTATTGTTAATACAAAGTTTTTAAACTGATATATATATATTAAAAATGTGTTGCATTAAATCTGATTCAGAATCCAAAAAAAAAAAAATCTAAGCTTACATCATTGAGACAAGTTTTAGTTTGTGTGTGTTAGCAGGGGGTATTGTATGATTGAGAAAATGAGGAGTGATTAAATCTTTAAGTGTCAAAACTGTAGGATCTGCACATCAGACCTCAATAAAGTAAGTTAATACAAGTTGATACGGAGACTAATCATTTTTTTTTCATCACATGGACAAAAAGTAATCACAAATTTGCTATTATTTTTCCCAGTCCTTTTTAGAAAGTTGCTGTTTTACAAATTTGGCAGTTGCCACTTACTTGAATTCATTAACACCAATATCCTTAAAATGTATATCATATAACTCCGTAAAGAAAGGCTTAGCCATTATGTCTTACCTATATGTCTGCTATTGTCTTCAATCACATTATAGGCAATTGTAATCAATGTGGATTTAGTGTGAATCACGATGAAGTTTTAGACAGAACATTGAGGGCCCAAAGGTGACAGATTAACATAAAATTGCTTCATCTCTAGATGTTTATTCTGAGTAGGAAAAGTCCCATTTTAAGAGTGCTTTTTGTTGGTAAATTTATACCACAATAAATCAAGGTGCACCACTTTTCAAAATTATCTTTCTCATATTAAGCAAGCTAAAGATGGAATAAATCCCAAAATACAAGTACGTAGTCCTCTTCATGTCTGTACATAGGCAATTGTAAAGTAAAATTTGGAAAGCAAAATCATAATGACTTTTTTTTTCTGTTTTATTTATATGTGTGTGTGTGTGTGTGTGTGTGTGAAAAGCAAACAACTTGCTTAACTATGCTACATTATGGATTAAAAAGTACAGTACTGAACCTGGTTGTATGCAAAGATTCTTAAGTACACTATAGAAAGATTTTCAGTTAGTTTTGAAAGTATCACTAGATCTTTAGAAATACAATTTCTTGTTTGCAAAAATGATAAGAAATAAACAATCCAATGGTTTATAAAATGGAGGTATGGGGTTAGATCTCGTGTAGATTATGCACATTTAAAACGGTGATCGCATACAGCATATATATTACATTAAGGTAACGGACTACAATCATGTAGCATTATCTTCTTCATAAGTAAACATTTCCTAATTAAATGTGTGATGGTCTTGTGAAGTAGAGGACAAAAGACATGATCATGACTAACGCTTTGGATCAGTTTACTTTGCCTTTCTATATATATGTAATACATAATGAATATAACAAATTGTGCTTATGTAAAACTTAATTCTGGTGTACAATTCTAAAAATGAAGCAATCACCAGTAATAAACTCTTGGTTACCATGAGACTTCATATTTATAACCGCTTGTCTTCATTGTGTTGGCCACAATCATCATAGACCCTATATGCACCATACAACTGTACTACAAAGGGCTAGGGGGTAGCAATGTCTTTATATAACCCCGAAAATGACTGAACTTTCCACTCTCCTAGTAAATGACATGACAGGTAATGTAATGCTTGGTGCAGAGAGATACATGCTGCAAAGTAAGAATATCAGAAAAATCAAACCTAAGGATCTAGTTAAGTGCTCATTTTATATTTTTACATTAGCAAGTGTAACCTCCCAGAGTTATTCTTGGCCTACTATATAATAAAAAAGACAGTCTAAGTAGTGGTTGTGTTAACAATAGTTTCTGTGCACCATCCCCCTCCTAAACGGTTTTGGGGAAAAAGCAGGGCTCTCACTAGCACCAAGAGACACCCCTACTTTAGCTGCAATGATTTAGTGTCAATGTTGCATTATCCGTATAGCTGAGCAGGTGTGACTCTAGTTGCTGGGTAGTGACCCATTTCTAAAGCTTTTGGCAGAAATCCAGGGGATGGCACTCAGAGGCTATTGGCAACATAAATAAACTGAACTGTAGAGGTTATGGTGCACAGGCACTAGAATGTACTTCTACAACACACTCTTAATGTCAAAGTTGTTCAGTAACCAGTGAGAATTTGGAAATTCCTCCAAAATCAGCTGATTTTTAGTTGTTTACCTCCTTGACTCTTTTTGCCTAAATTTTGTAAATATGTTAACACAGTTTATTTAAAAATATAAAAAAAGGCTTTAAATAATTGTTGCATGAAAATTTTTGTAAATTCATTTATGATTTCATTTTCATTTATATCCAATACCCGACATGCAAGAAAATCACCGCTATCCCTTGATGCCATTAATATGCATGTACGGTATCACAGGGATGAATCCAATGCCGACCATGGCTTTATGGTAATAATAGCCAGAACTGCATACATAATGGTGGTTTAACCCCTTAAGGACCAAACTTCTGGAATAAAAGGGAATCATGACATGTCACACACGTCATGTGTCCTTAAGGGGTTAAACTTCCATCCGCAGCATACCTCATCCTAGAAAATGCTTCAATAAAGGCTCTGATGCAACGTTTAGGTTAGTAGATTTTACATACTAGGCACACAAATCCAATCAAGTACACAAAAATGCTGTGTGTTTTATATGTAAAGAAAAGCACCAGGATACTGGATGGTCAATATTGATTGCTAATAAATAAGCATTTAGTTTACCAATGGAAGGTATCTCAGTATTGACACCTCACATTCATTCTTTAGAGCAATGCCTTTTACAGAAAATCATTTAACAAAATCATGAACAACAAACAAATCCCTATATTTATAATTTCACATTCTTTATACAGAAAATACAGTAGCTGTACAAGAGGTTACTCAATGAGACCCTTTACATTATTTTCTCTTTTTAAAGTCTGGACAACCAATTCCTGGTCACCCATGACTATACTCTGCTTCATATGTTACTATAACATATGTATTCTGCTACAATTAACAGTGTGTTAATTCTTACTAGCTCCTATAAAGGCCATCCTTTGTGGGAGATGAGGAATAGTTGGGATTATATATATACATATAAAACAAAAATCTTAAATTTAAAACTAAAACAAAACTTTGGAGGAGAAATAAAAAAATCAAATTCTACTGCCAGTCTTCCTGACAGAAAGTTGTAATCAGGTTATCTCTATGAAAACAGGTATCTACCATGCCAGCACTAAATACTCTCTTGTGCACTTATTGCAGTCCATTTATACAGCTCCAGTGCGAATTACAAAAATAAACAAACCCCCCCAAGAGAAAAAAAAAAAAAAAAGTGTAGTTTATCAGTCTTTTATGTTTCTTCTCAGTCCTGGGAATCATTTTCACAGTGTAATTAGATCAACCAGGTTGCCCTTTGGAGGAGTCATACTGTCTGGGAAGAAGTTGACAAGAGTATCAAAGAGTTGTGTCCTCTGAGAATAAGTGTGATCGACATCGGAGAGACCTAGAAAGAAGGCAAAAAGTAAAAATATTGCTACATAATACATATTGTTGGAGTATCACATTTAAAAGTGCTATATTCATGTATTTTTATTGTGTATCTGTATCTGTGCACTGCTTTTTAAACAACACATTTTCATCATGGTTAAATGTAATTCAATACACTTACCCAGAGGGGCCAAATCTTTGCTGGATTTAAAAAGCGCAGATGGAAGAAGTTGAAACTGAAAAAAAGAAAACCCAGCATGAAAAACATTGCATCCACACTCGATAAGTTTTAATTTGTGTTTTCTTTTAATATGAATTAATTACAATCCTGCAAGACAGGTGTGCGTGTGGTGCAAGAGGTAGGGGTGAGTGTGTGTGTGCGTGTGTGTGTGGTGCAAGGGGTGTGTGTGTGTGTGTGTGTGGTGCAAGAGGTAGGGGTGTGTGTGTGTGTGTGTGTGTGTGGTGCAAGAGGTAGGGGTGTGTGTGTGTGTGGTGCAAGAGGTCGGGGTGTGTGTGTGGTGCAAGAGGTGGGGGGTGTGTGTGTGTGTGTGTGTGTGGTGCAAGAGGTGGGGTGTGTGTGTGTGTGTGTGTGTGTGGTGCAAGAGGTGGGGTGTGTGTGTGTGTGTGTGTGTGGTGCAAGAGGTAGGTGTGTGTGTGTGTTGCAAGAGGTAGGTGTGTGTGTGTGTGTGTTGCAAGAGGTAGGTGTGTGTGTGTTGCAAGAGGTAGGTGTGTGTGTGTGTGTGTGTTGCAAGAGGTAGGTGTGTGTTGCAAGAGGTAGGTGTGTGTGTGTGTGTTGCAAGAGGTAGGTGTGTGTGTGTGTGTTGCAAGAGGTAGGTGTGTGTGTGTGTGTTGCAAGAGGTAGGTGTGTGTGTGTGTTGCAAGAGGTAGGTGTGTGTGTGTGTGTGTTGCAAGAGGTAGGTGTGTGTGTGTGTGTGTTGCAAGAGGTAGGGGTGTGTGTGTGTGTGTGTGTGTGTGTTGCAAGAGGTAGGGGTGTGTGTGTGTGTGTGTGTGTGTTGCAAGAGGTAGGGGTGTGTGTGTGTGTGTGTGTGTTGCAAGAGGTAGGGGTGTGTGTGTGTGTGTGTGTGTGTTGCAAGAGGTAGGGGTGTGTGTGTGTGTGTGTGTTGCAAGAGGTAGGGGTGTGTGTGTGTGTGTGTGTGTGTTGCAAGAGGTAGGGGTAGGGGTGTGTGTGTGTGTGTTGCAAGAGGTAGGGGTAGGGGTGTGTGTGTGTGTGTGTGTTGCAAGAGGTAGGGGTAGGGGTGTGTGTGTGTGTGTTGCAAGAGGTAGGGGTAGGGGTGTGTGTGTGTGTTGCAAGAGGTAGGGGTAGGGGTGTGTGTGTGTTGCAAGAGGTAGGGGTAGGGGTGTGTGTGTGTGTGTTGCAAGAGGTAGGGGTAGGGGTGTGTGTGTGTGTGTTGCAAGAGGTAGGGGTAGGGGTGTGTGTGTGTGTGTGTGTGTTGCAAGAGGTAGGGGTAGGGGTGTGTGTGTGTGTGTTGCAAGAGGTAGGGGTAGGGGTGTGTGTGTGTGTGTGTGTTGCAAGAGGTAGGGGTGTGTGTGTGTGTGTGTGTGTTGCAAGAGGTAGGGGTGTGTGTGTGTGTGTGTGTGTTGCAAGAGGTAGGGGTGTGTGTGTGTGTGTGTTGCAAGAGGTAGGGGTGTGTGTGTGTGTGTGTGTGTGTTGCAAGAGGTAGGGGTGTGTGTGTGTGTGTGTGTTGCAAGAGGTAGGGGTGTGTGTGTGTGTGTGTGTGTGTGTTGCAAGAGGTAGGGGTGTGTGTGTGTGTGTGTGTGTGTGTTGCAAGAGGTAGGGGTGTGTGTGTGTGTGTGTGTGTTGCAAGAGGTAGGGGTGTGTGTGTGTGTGTGTGTGTGTTGCAAGAGGTAGGGGTGTGTGTGTGTGTGTGTGTGTGTTGCAAGAGGTAGGGGTGTGTGTGTGTGTGTGTGTGTGTGTGTGTGTGTGTGTTGCAAGAGGTAGGGGTGTGTGTGTGTGTGTGTGTGTGTGTGTGGTGCAAGAGGTATGGGTGTGTGTGTGTGTGGTGCAAGAGGGGTGTGTGTGTGGTGCAAGAGGGGTGTGTGTGTGGTGCAAGAGGGGTGTGTGTGGTGCAAGAGGGGTGTGTGTGTGGTGCAAGAGGGGTGTGTGTGGTGCAAGAGGGGTGTGTGTGGTGCAAGAGGGGTGTGTGTGTGGTGCAAGAGGGGTGTGTGTGTGGTGCAAGAGGGGTGTGCGTGTGGTGCAAGAGGGGTGTGCGTGTGGTGCAAGAGGGGTGTGCGTGTGGTGCAAGAGGGGTGTGCGTGTGGTGCAAGAGGGGTGTGCGTGTGCGTGTGGTGCAAGAGGGGTGTGCGTGTGCGTGTGGTGCAAGAGGGGTGTGCGTGTGGTGCAAGAGGGGTGTGCGTGTGGTGCAAGAGGGGTGTGCGTGTGGTGCAAGAGGGGTGTGCGTGTGCGTGTGGTGCAAGAGGGGTGTGCGTGTGCGTGTGGTGCAAGAGGGGTGTGCGTGCGCGTGTGGTGCAAGAGGGGTGTGCGTGCGCGTGTGGTGCAAGAGGGGTGTGCGTGCGCGTGTGGTGCAAGAGGGGTGTGCGTGCGCGTGTGGTGCAAGAGGGGTGTGCGTGCGCGTGTGGTGCAAGAGGGGTGTGCGTGCGCGTGTGGTGCAAGAGGGGTGTGCGTGCGCGTGTGGTGCAAGAGGGGTGTGCGTGCGCGTGTGGTGCAAGAGGGGTGTGCGTGCGCGTGTGGTGCAAGAGGCGCGTGTGCGTGCGCGCGTGGTGCAAGAGGCGCGTGTGTGCGTGTGGTGCAAGAGGCGCGTGTGTGCGTGTGGTGCAAGAGGCGCGTGTGTGCGTGTGGTGCAAGAGGCGCGTGTGTGCGTGTGGTGCAAGAGGCGCGTGTGTGCGTGTGGTGCAAGAGGCGCGTGTGTGCGTGTGGTGCAAGAGGCGCGTGTGTGCGTGTGGTGCAAGAGGCGCGTGTGTGCGTGTGGTGCAAGAGGCGCGTGTGTGCGTGTGGTGCAAGAGGCGCGTGCGTGTGGTGCAAGAGGCGCGTGCGTGTGGTGCAAGAGGCGCGTGCGTGTGGTGCAAGAGGCGCGTGCGTGTGGTGCAAGAGGCGCGTGCGTGTGGTGCAAGAGGCGCGTGCGTGTGGTGCAAGAGGCGCGTGCGTGTGGTGCAAGAGGCGCGTGCGTGTGGTGCAAGAGGCGCGTGCGTGTGGTGCAAGAGGCGCGTGCGTGTGGTGCAAGAGGCGCGTGCGTGTGGTGCAAGAGGCGCGTGCGTGTGGTGCAAGAGGCGCGTGCGTGTGGTGCAAGAGGCGCGTGCGTGTGGTGCAAGAGGCGCGTGCGTGTGGTGCAAGAGGCGCGTGCGTGTGGTGCAAGAGGCGCGTGCGTGTGGTGCAAGAGGCGCGTGCGTGTGGTGCAAGAGGCGCGTGCGTGTGGTGCAAGAGGCGCGTGTGTGTGTCAAGCACTGCAATCCACCAAACACTTCTCTATAAGAAGCACTGATGTCAATCGTCACAAAACTGCATCTGACTTGATGGAAGCACCCTCGGGAACACAGCCACTACAGGTGTGTTCAGTCTTGCAACGAAATCCCTGCCATATTTCAAAAACTGCAATGTTTTCCACTGCACGAGCAATAAGCAATGCACCCAGACCCCTTACATTGTGGTCAACTGTAGTTTGTTTCTGTTGTAGGAAGGATTTTCAGGACGTGCCCTGCAAACACCACTGCTACCAGCCACTTTGTCAGACAGTGACATATACATGGAGAACTTGCTGAATTTTTATTTCTGCTTACTGCAATAGGGAAAACATCCACCTGACTAACAAGCAAATCCCGAGTAGTTCATAAGACTGTCTGTGCAACATTGCATTGTTCAGAAACATCTGGGTTGCACAGATTAGCCATTTGTTATTGAGTGAACATTCAGACACAGAACAGGAAAAAATGGACTCCCTACCTCTTTAGTCTCTTCAGGATCAGAGTGATCGACTGTGACAAACAAATCATTCTGCAAGTACTTTAGTGCACTAAGGGGTTCTGTTAGGGCACGCTCCTCAAACCTGGAAGTAAATAACACAAATTGAAATCCATTTACAAATTACATTTACAGAATAACTACACTTTAGTCCATAGACAGTTTAAAGGGATACTCAAAGCAACATGGCCACTTGAGAGATTTGAAGTGGTCATTGTGCCTGGAGTTTGTACATACAGTGTTTCGTTTTGAAATGGTGCACATACAGAGTTTTATATCTTTGCTGGAGGCGGTGTAACTTCACCTCCGGCAGAGTTATTAGAGCACCATTAGCCAGGCTAATGTTAATTCTGCTAAAAGGAAACTAAGTCAGGGTGTGTAGTGGTTATGGTAATAGAAAACAGCAGGCAGTAGTGGTTATGATGATGAAAGTAACCCTTCAAATTCACCAAGGCAGGTTTTCAGGAGTGAACAGAAGTTCGAAAACGGGCAGTGATAGTAGAGAAAAGGGTGATCCGGGGGACCAACTTTAGAGTAAAACTCTCTGAAAACAGTTTAATCCCTGAAGGTACAGCAAGCTATGAGTCCATTCTCAGTATCCTTCACAAAGCTTATAGAGGTTTCAGCTATACCTCAGTGGCAAAACGATCATCTGTGATTACTGTATCTCTAATGCAGAGGGAGATGGCCTGCATTTTGAATCTGGATTGTACTTTTTGGTTGGATCAGTCTGGTGCGCAAATGGTTTAAATTCTCTCTGCAGTGGCACAAGATGAGCTAAAACCAGCTTGAGAACAGAGTGGGGACCCACGAAAGGGCAAGCTATATATATGAGCTGTTGTGCATTCTAAGAATTCTCTTGCACCCTGTTTTTTGGCAACCCCTGAAGGTAGGACAACTTCCAGTGTCCAGTGGGTGTGATCCATTAACATAGGAGAAGGAAATGGCTGAGGTGATCAATTGAAACAAGGTGTCATCCTTAGACAGTTTTGCTCTTCCTGCTCAATACAGAAGCAACAAACACATTATAGTTATTTGCCAAAAATCTGAGAAACGATTTTTGGTAGAGGTGCAATGTGGCAAGTTTCCCTGCAGTTCTGTTTTCTTTTATCTGTTATTCCCCTCCCCCATATATATATATTTTTATTTTTTTTAGTTAAGAGTGTTTGTGTGAGTGTGTGCGTGCGTCTGCATTTATGTGGTCTGTTTTACTGCCATGTATAAATGTATGAAGCACTTTTCATGGAACTTTCTTCTAAAATGTATTAGATTTATAGGTTTGCGGATATTTTTACATTTTGTTTACTGCGTGGAACCTAAGTTCAATTACTACTCTACCCTAGGTCATGAAAAGAGGTAGGAAGACTGTTTCCAACCTAGATATTTATTCAAAAAAAAAAAACAAACCTGGTTGAAAAAGTTAAATAGGTAAAGAACAGATGTATAGGGGAAAAAAAGTCAATTCAATTGCTGTAACCTCTGGCATTCCTACCTGAGACAGCAAAGAGAACTCCCTTGATGGTTGGGTATTCTTCATAGTTTTGTTTTTGTTACTGTAGTAGGCAAAGCTCATTTCTCTATTTGTGCACCTCTAAAAGTCTCCCCTCATTACCATGAGCTGCCTAATTACAGACTGTGCCTTGACAGGCCTAATAAACCAAAGTCCAAATCTAGATCCCATATAGATAGGTGAGATCATCAGACGAATGGAAGTCGGTACAGCTAAGACTAAGTGGTTAGAGAATCAGAAGACATTTGAAATAGCCAAAGGACTTTATTGGCCAAGGGAAGGTAGGTCAATTTTGGGAAAAAAATGTGTGTTGGTATTGGGGAAAAAGTTCTAACATTGATTAATAGAGAGCAAAATTCAGCACCGATGCATGGATTTCTACATTTCATAACAATACTATATAATAGTACATATTACTGCAGATTCTGGGAACATGATCAAAGCAGGTAGCATTCTGTATTTTTGCATTAAATTTTCATTTATGAGGGTAATCTAACCAGATTGTTACTCTGCATTCAGAATTAGGAAAATAATATATTTTACACACACACACACAAATATATATTTGTCATTTGGGCAAAACTTAAATGGATAATATAGGCATCAAAACATCTTTATCTTTTGATGCCTATATTATCCATTTAAGTTTTGCCCAAATCACTTACCTATATAACTACAGAATTGAGCAGTGAGACCACAGGCCATGACCAATATACAAAAATATATATATATATATATATATATATATATATATATATATATAATTTCATTTTTGTATATTGGTCATGGCCTGTGGTCTCACTGCACAATTCTCTGCCATTTAGGAGTTAATTCACTTGTTTCTGTCCATGCAACTCTAGCCACACCTCCCCAGGTTTCAAATGAGTACTTTTAAAAAGTATTCTTTAGGAGGAAACATGTACCCCCAAAATATATACATTATGTTTTGTCTGCTATATCTTACGCATAATCCTTCAAGTACTTTGCTTTACTCCCAAAACAAACTGACGGCAACCGTATTCTTCAGTCTTTGATGTGATTTGTTATGTGTAACAAAATTAGGATTATTCACATCCATGGGTTTATTGTTGGTTTTCACTTTTAATTCCTTTACTATTTAAATTTTACAGGCATGTTTTAATTTTTTATAAATGTTATTTAATTTGGAGGTTTAGAATTCTTTATGTGTTGTTGATTTAATTTTTGTTTGAGATATGTTTATATATTGATTATTATTTTAACCCCTTAAGGACCGAGGACGGTTCAGGACCGTCATCAGCATTTTTGCATTGCCGACCGGTGACGGTCCTGAACCGTCCTAACGGTCTTAGTTACTTACCCGATCGCCGTCGTTCCCCCGGCGGCGCTCCCGGTGTGGGGAGACTGCCTGCAGCCCAGACAGTCTCCCCATGGCGGATTTGGACCCCTGGGGCCATGTGATCGCTCAACAGAGCGATCACATGGTCACAATAGGTGTCCATGTGTCTGCCTGCAGGGGGACTGTCTGTGCTGACAGGCAGTCTCCCTGCTAGTGTAAAATCATAAAAAAAAATAAAATAAAGTTAATGTTAATAAAAAAAAAAAAATAATTATATATGTGTATATATATATATATATATATATATATATATATATGATATATAGACATATATTATACCTATATCATATATGTCTATATATCATATATATAATGTCATGCTAAGTGTATTTTTATATTAATATGTACATATATTAATATAAAAATACACTTATAAATTAAATTACACGTATATATATCATATATAATTATATATTGTATATATATATATATATATATATATATATATATATTATAAAATACAAATAAGTAATTTAAATTAAATAAAAAAATGTAAAAATAATAAAAATTTAAGAAAATTATATATCTATATGAAATTTTATTCTAACTGTATTTTGATATTAATATATATATATTTATATCAAAATACACTTAGAATGAAATTGTATATATATCTATGTGTATATATAAATAAATAAAAAGAATACGAAATATATATATGTCCATATACAAAATTACATAAATAATTATATAAATATACATGTAGACTTCAAATATATAAATATGCATATATATTTAAATTCTACGTGTGTATTTATGTAATATTTTTACATAATTAAGTAATTTTATTGATTGCAATTTGAGGGACCTGCCTGCAAACCCAGGTCGAAAGTCCAGAGAACTTAATTTGCTAGCACTGTATTTTACCCGGTAACGTTCTACGACACCCTAAAACCTGTTCATGGGGGGTAGTGTTTTACTCGGGAGACTTTGCTGAATACAAATATTAGTGATTCAAAACATTAAAACATATCACAGCGATGATATTGTCAGTGAAAGTGACTTTTTTTTGCATTTTTCACACACAAACAGCACTTTTACTGATGATATAATTGTTGTGATACATTTTCCAGTTTTGAAACACTAATATTTGTGTTCAGCAAAGTCTCCTGAGTATAACAGTACCCCCCATGTACAGGTTTTATAGCGTTTTTGAAAGTTACAGGGGCAAATATATGGGGCAAATATTTTTACATTGAAAATGGCCAGGTTGGTTACGTTGCCTTTGAGAGCGTATGGTAGCCCAGGAATGAGAATTACCCACATGATGGCATACCATTTGCAAAAGAAGACAACCCAAGGTATTGCAAATGGGGTATGTCCAGTCTTTTTTAGTAACCACTTAGTCACAAACACTGGCCAAAATTAGCGTTCAATTTAGTTTTTTACTTTTTTCCACACACAAACAAATATGAACACTAACTTTGGCCAGTGTTTGCGACTAAGTGGCTACTAAAAAAGTCTGGACATACCCCATATTGAATACCCTGGGTTGTCTACTTTAAAAAAAAATATATGTACATGTGGGGTGTTATTCAGAGATTTATGACAGATAATAATGTTACAATGTCCCTATTGATACATTTTAAAAATGTATGTTTTGAAACCGCAATATCCTACTTGTACTTATAGCCCTATAACATGCAAAAAAATAGCAAAAAGCATGT
Organism: Pelobates fuscus; assembly: GCF_036172605.1. NCBI lineage: Eukaryota > Metazoa > Chordata > Amphibia > Anura > Pelobatidae > Pelobates > Pelobates fuscus. Next base: position 244,865,757 of record NC_086319.1, on the reverse strand, counting down.
AAACACTGGGTATTTTTAAACTCAGGACAACATTTTGAATCTATTTAGCAGTTTTTGTTTTTTTTATTCGCTTTTGTAGATGAGTAAAAGATTTTTCACATAAAAGTCAAAAAACATGTATTTCTTTAAATTTTTCATCAAATTTTATATATTTTTTTAAATTAAATTACATGAGATTATATAAATAATGGTATGTAAAGAAAGCCCCTTTTGTCCTGAAAAAAACAATATATAATTTGTATGGGAACAGTAAATGAGAGCGGAAAATTACAGCTAAACACAAACACCACAAAAGTGTAAAAAGATGCCTGGTCGCAAATGTACAACATCGCAAAAAACAGTCCGGTCCTTAAGGTTTTTTTTTTTGGTTTTTTTAGCTTTATTCAGATGTTATTTAGGTGTGGTGAGGCACATTATAAACACAGCCATCAGATTGTTTCAGGAGTTCTGATCTTAAACCGTTACTTAACCCCTTAAGGACCAAACTTCTGGAATAAAAGGGAATCATGACATGTCACACATGTCATGTGCCCTTAAGAGGTTAAAGGACCACTATAGCGAATTAAGTAGTCTGGGTGCCAGGTCCATCTAGGGTTAACCCTGCAGCTGTAAACCTAGCAGTTTCATAGAAACTGCATTTAGGCTCTAGTGGCCATCTAATTGACAGCCGCTAGAGGCGCTTCCGCGCTTCTCACAGTGAAAATCAGTGGGAAGACGCTGATGTCCATAGGAAAGCATTGAGAAATGCTTCCCTATGGACTGAATGCACTCGCAGCACTTGCCGTGCATGCGCATTCAGCGCGGACGTCGAAAGAGGGAGGAGATTTCCCCAGCGCTGAGGGAGCCCGGCGCTGGAGAAAGGTAAGTGATTAACCCCTTCCTCCCCTTTAAGCCCGGTGGGAGTGGGATCCTGAGGGTGGGGACCTAAAGACCCTATAGTGCCAGGAAAACAAGTGGGATGCCAGGCAAATCCCCACATTGCGATCGCCGGCGTTCAGGTAAGTACATAGGACGGCGTACTATGCCGCCCCCCGGCGTTTAGGACTGGGTCTCCAAGGACGGCATAGTACGCCCGCCGTCCTTAATGGGTTAAAATATAGCACACTTTTTTTATGGTTGGGTGGTTTTTGAATTGTACTTGTTTTGATGCCTATAGTTCCCCTTAAAATTTTCCATCCCACTACAACATGATTCATTGATAACATTGATTGTTTTCAGGCCTTTTAAAAGGTTTTCCAGTACCTGTTTTTTCGAATTAAGTATTTACAGTGTCTCAGCAAGTACTCTTTGGAAGGTCGGCACAGCTTTAACGACCAGAAGTCATCCAACCTCATCTTTGGGGAGCAGGACTTTCCAGGGTTCCCCCCAAACAAGTAGTGGACCTGAGACAAAATGAGAAAAATATTGAGATACTTTTTGGAAACATTAATTGCAATAGACTTCACATATTTTACATTACTGACTCTGAATTACCAAATCAGGCACTGACCAAATTATTTGTGGACTTATATTACGGTGTTCAGTGCTCCTCAACTGTGCAGGTTTTGAGGTACTCCTCACACACGTGTACCAGTCTTGCAGTTTTTCCTGATAAACTCACACTGATAAAGCTTGGTGAACAAAAAGTAGTGAATAATTTCAAAGTGTTGTGCACAGATTAATTTTTACAGCGGAGTAGAAAGATCATAATATAAATAGATAAGCAGTACATTTGAACATGGGACTCAGGAAACAAACTGTTTTGAGTATAACAGGCATGGCTAAGTTGAAACTTAACTGCCTGGAATACAAGACACACGACAAAGAGGTTGAGTTATAAGGCTTTTCAAACATTAAAGGACCACTATAGTTGCCAGGAAAACATACTCGTTTTCCTGGCACTATAGTGCCCTGAGGGTGCCCCCACCCTCAGGGACCCCCTCCCGCCCGGCTCTGGGGAGAGTAAAGGGTTAAATCTTACCTTTATTCCAGCACCGGGCGGGGAGATCTCCTCCTCCTCCTCTCCGCCTCAGATCCTCCCTTTCAGCTGAATGCGCATGCGCGGCAAGAGCTGCGCGCGCATTCAGCCGGTCGCATAGGAAAGCATTTACAATGCTTTCCTATGGACGCTTGCGTGCTCTCACTGTGATTTTCACAGTGAGAATCACGCAAGCGCCTCTAGCGGCTGTCAGTGAGACAGCCACTAGAGGATTTAGAGGCTGGCTTAACCCTTATATAAACATAGCAGTTTCTCTGAAACTGCTATGTTTATATAAAAAAGGGTTAAACCTAGAGGGACCTGGCACCCAGACCACTTCATTAAACTGAAGTGGTCTGGGTGCCTAGAGTGGTCCTTTAAAGCACTTGAGACAAAATGGATATATCTTATTTTGGAAAAAATACATTCTACCTATTGCAATAATCACACAGACCTGTAAACAATTCATGAATATCAACACTGTATTTTGTAACATTGGAAAATAGGCAGTGCGTATACCTTGTGCAATTCATCATAAACTAATTGGTGTGCAAATCTAGGGCAAGGCTCTTCTTCCTGAAGGCTTTTATTTGGGTTTTCTTTTGATGCTTGATCATTCTTGTAGACACAGGACCTAAAAGAAAAGAACATTTATAAAAAAATAAATCTAGTGTTGATTAAATAATGATATACACCTTTGGCAGTTTTCTACAGCAGCATAAGTCACACAACCTTTTCACATGAGTTCTGGACTGGCCTATGCTTTTTAGTACATACCCGGCCACTGAAAACAAGTGTGAGTTGAGCTGCTGGGAGAAAGGACAGCCATGGAAACGCATGATAAGCCACTCCATAAGCCAACACATTTGAGGGAACAAATATACATTAGAACAATAAATAGGAGTCTTTTTACAAAGCATGTCAATGAGCACAGATGTGTTGGAATTTTAATTGTTACGTACATTTGTGAAATGGAAGCATTTTGTAGATGCACACATGGATCAAGCCCGATATACATTACTGCTGATGTCTGCTTTAAGGAAGGTTACATTTCTTATTTGAATATGTTCACAAAAAAAAAAAAAAAAAAAAAAAGAATTGATCAAGAAAATAAAACAAGTCTCTTGAAAAGGTCTAGGACACAAACGAAACTGTGTGAAATGAACTTAAAGTGTACCTGTTAAGAAAAACAACTTGCCTTAAATCACCCTGAAATGCACTGAACACATACATGATGCAATTAATGTAAAATATTGAGATATACTCACCTCACTTATTAGTGCTGCCGTCTACAGAGCTTCATGGGTATTATTCTTCCTATAACACTCACCTCTGGTCCAGTCATTTGCTCCTCTTCTGGTCTTCTTAAACTTGCTCAGCTTGGGAAAACTTCCTTACGCAGGGCAAACCACCACCATAAAGCCAGCATGACGTCTTCTGAATGGAGTGAGTCACTCTGTTCCTTTATTCCCAAGCATGCACAAGCAGTGTAGGCAAGGGAGTTTCCATAGCAACCTCAGCACGTGTCTTTTCTGCTCTCCCTCATCAGTCAATCCGGCAGCCAAGAACCAATGCAAAGACTTGATTGTAAAGTATATAGAAGTAAATGTTTTTTTTGTGTTTTTTTTAGGATTTTATTAAGGTTTTTCTCCCAATCTACACATTTGCTAGCCAACGTAGATGTGTAAATGAAATGTCATGCTTTTTCAAAATAGTATAAATAGTTGAAGGCATGACAGGTCGATTAATGTCTATCATCCAAGAATGGAGGCAAAATAAATTGTTATACTGCCTGTTTCACTTTCTTCATGATGCAAACAAGAACAGATATAGTGGACATCTGAACAGGCAACTTTTTAGATGTAAAGAATCTTTATTAAAATGAAACTTTTTTTTTTTTTTTTAGAATGTATCAGAACTACTTTAAACCAATCCACTTTATATAAAATTTTACGTATTAAGACCATTTCAGAGACGCTTACTGTTGCTAATCTTTACAAAAATTCATTCAATTTTTGATAAAATAAAGCATTTAAAATACAGAGATCTACTGTTGCTGTAATATTACTAATTACAGTTCCAGGCTATTACTAAAATAATTTATAGGTCAGCTAAGCTGCAGAACTTTAAATTTTAAGCTCGAATGGCACCCCTTCACCTACTGTTCGTGCATGTCAAATATGTCGTTAGAATTAAAGAAAATTAGTAAAAACTAACAAGCATAATTCCACTGTCTACATATTTAACATAGACGTTCCCATCTCCAGGTTCCTTCTCACACCTTTTGAGAACAAATGATGTTCCCCTTGGTGCTACCATGACTCTGTCCCCAGCTTAGCAGTTTGCTACTGCAGAAGTGATATTCCAGCATTAGCAATACAGTGGTACCTCAGTTTACAAACACATCTGTTAACAATTTTCGGTTTACAAATGAAAATAATGCCATGGTTTACGATTTATTTATTTTTTTGCAATATGAAGCAAGTTTCCCCAGGATGCATTGCGCCTGGGAGGTTTATAGCGCTGCCCCTGTGCATGCTGGAGTCTGTGGGTAGCATGTGACGTCGAGTGTGGAGGTGTTGGAGCGGTTTTTGCATTGAGTTTTGGAGCCATTCTGGAATTTTTTTGCAGTGGTTTTGGGACTTGGAACTTTTTGGTGCATTTCTCAAATGGAAAGTTAGAGACCTGAGCTTCGCCGTTTGCATGCCTTTTACTGTGTGTTCTGCATTGTGGGTTGGTTTCCATGCCAGCTCATTTTGACTTTTTTTCTGACCTCCGGAAAGGATTCATTGGTTTACAATGCATTCCTATGGGAAGCCACGTTTCGGTTTATTAATTTTTCACAATAAGAAAAGTCCTGGAGAACGCATTAAATTCATAAACTGAGGTACCACTCTATTACATTTTGTCCAAGTCTTGATATATTCATTCGATGAGAGTGTCAGACGAACAAGAGGCTGGACCACAGGCCATGTGTGTCAAACTGTTAAAAAATGGTTAACAAGGCTGTCAACAAAAGGTACTACAGAAGGCTGTTGTGGTTTTGATGCTTAGAAGGCCACTTTATGGCAGAACTTTGTAAGAGATCACACTTTATTTCTATCACTGCAATAAGTAAAACATTTCTCATTTATTTTCTGAGATTTGTTTTATTTGTAAAATAAAACAAATAACTTAGGGTCTTGAGGTTTATTTCCTGTAGAAGTATAATATGGTTCTGAAAAACTATTTGGTACTGTCTCCAACTGCTTTGTAACTAAGTCCCATGATGCTGGAACAGCTGTCTGAAAACAAGGCCTTTGATCGTCCAAGCTGCATGGTAGCTATAGTATCTTGGGAAAAAAAACTGAAGAGCCATTTGCTAGTTACCTTTGGTATACGGCATAAAAAAAAAAATTATACTTGGTATTGACTGTTGGCTCTTGCCATGGGAATATGAAAAAAAAATTAAAAAACTTTAGGCCAGATTACCCAAGACATTTTAATATTGCACATAACACAGTTTGAGGTTAATATAAGTCTCCAAACTGTGAAAAAAAGCCCCTTAACCCCTTAAGGACACATGACATGTGTGACATGTCATGATTCCCTTTTATTCCAGAGGTTTGGTCCTTAAGGGGTTAAAAGGTTTTTACTTCATTGGCATAGAAAATGATTCCGTCATTGGAATAGAAAATGGTTGGAATGGCAGGAAAAGCACAAGATAGTAACGGAGACTAGGCATTTGCAAAGAAGATATTTACAATGATCATTATTTTTCTCAAACATATAAACTAGTAAAACTATGTGTACTCCTTTGGCCTTCTAGTATTCAATTCAATATGAGGTGTATGTTCCTTTAAAATTCCCTCCTCAAGTGATAGCCAATAGGGTATCCAGGTCAGCCCGAAATTTCACAGACAGCAACCAAAAGGAATACTTTAAAGGCGATTTATTCACTTTGAAAAAGGTATAAATAAAATAAAATATTATAAAAACAAATTTTGGAAAGAGATGCTGGTCCTACGCGTTTCGTCCTTGTACAGAAAGGACTTCCTCAGGGACCTCTTTCTACAAATCAGATTCAACAGGTACATAAAATCAAAAGCAGCATCCTAAAAACGCTAACATTCAAAAGTTCTTAAATAGGGCTAGACCCTGCAAGTCATTGGTGGAATAGTGGGTGTCTTCTAATTTCATGATTCCCATTCGTCGAGGTTTTCCTCTCAGGTTTGGTGTACAAACACCAAGTATGAAAAAATGAGAAAATGCTTCTTTAGGCTGCTATTAACGCTGTGGAACGCACAGCCATGTTTTTCTTCCCGAGCGTAGAACGCACAGCGATCATGTGATCGGCAATAACACACGTGACGCAAGCGTGGCGTATGCCGAATGTGTTAGTGGCTGGTGCTTTGAACGGACCCGGCTTTTTTTCATCGCGGCTAAACAGCTACACCTGAGAGGAAAACCTCGACGAATGGGAATCATGAAATTAGAAGACACCCACTATTCCACCAATGACTTGCAGGGTCTAGCCCTATTTAAGAACTTTTGAATGTTAGCGTTTTTAGGATGCTGCTTTTGATTTTATGTACCTGTTGAATCTGATTTGTAGAAAGAGGTCCCTGAGGAAGTCCTTTCTGTACAAGGACGAAACGCGTAGGACCAGCATCTCTTTCCAAAATTTGTTTTTATAATATTTTATTTTATTTATACCTTTTTCAAAGTGAATAAATCGCCTTTAAAAGTATTCCTTTTGGTTGCTGTCTGTGAAATTTCGGGCTGACCTGGATACCCTATTGGCTATCACTTGAGGAGGGAATTTTAAAGTAACATACCCCCCATTTCCATCAAGGGGAGGCACCCATAATCCGCTTTATTTTCCTGGAATATGTGAGTGCATTCTGATCTTTGGCAGTTTCATTATAGTTTATTAGCAATATTTGCACTGTTTTGTCCTCTATTATAGGTACACTAGCAATATCCCAAAACATCCCATTAATTATACAGTCTTGTCATATGGTTATCAGCTGGGAGATAACCTTGTGAGCCGTGTACCTATCAGTTAAGTTGTTTTGTGTTTTATCACTTTTTCACGGGTGTCCGTGTGTTTGTTATTTTCAATTCAATATGACTGTCACCAAAGAAAATTAACAAATTATGAGCATATCATGAAGATATCATCTTTATGAAATGCTCATCATAAAGTGGAAGTAGCGCCTTAAGATATCCTTAGATGGTATATGGAACGAGAGAAATAAGACTGTAGGGGATTATAGAGTGTAGTATGTTGTTCAAATTGAGTTTGGTAAAAAGAGATGCACTTACAGGATATGGAGCTATGAATTAGCTCAAACTTTATGTGCTTGAGCGGTACAATCCCTGTTAAAGGATTTGCAGTGTATCTCTTGATCTAAACAGGTAGACCAGCATATGAAATAAGAACAGAAAAATAACATAATATAGCATAGCACATCAGGACAGAATGTGCCAATTTTATAGGTAGAATAGGATTGCAGTCACATGTAATGGAGCAGCGTGATGGCTCCTTTAAACAGCATAGAGTGGTATAAGCCCCACTTTGAGATATATTGGTTAAACAGTGTCTTCTTCATAATATATACCAGAGGGAAAAAAAAAAAAAATAAGTAATAAAATGAAAATTCAGTTTCTAGCCTAAGAGAAAGTAAGATTTACCTCAGTCCAATGCACCTGGGGGCTACATTTCAGATACTTTTAGCAATATCCATCTTAGATATATCCACTATATGTTTGTAAGACTTTTATAGTATTGCTTAAGCCAACTGTTTGTGGTCATACGACCGAATCTTCAAAATTCTCATCTGCTATCTAAGGAGGATGTGTCTAGACAGCAGTAACACTTCGAGAAAGCCATGTATTGTGGTGAAACGTGTTAGTGTTACTATTTAACTTTGCATCTTTAGTATTTTTCTCATTATATTACATCTAAATAAAGATATGATCTATTCAAGATTCCTGCATCATCCCGTTTTATTTCTAATACATTCTGGATTGCAATTTCCTCGGTAGGGGAATGTACCGCCCAAGTGAATTAGACAACATTCAACACTTTCTTATGCTCTAGTGACCCAGCTCTCCCATTCCCTTATACCATCTAAAGAATCTCCCTGTTATGAGGAAAGACATTCAGGCTGCTGCTGGTAATTTAAATATTTAAAGGGTCACTATAGTCACCAGAACAACTACAGCTTAAAGGACCACTATAGTGCCAGGAAAACACTCGTTTTCCTGGCACTATAGTGCCCTGAGGGTGCCCCCACCCTCAGGGACCCCTCCCGCCCGGGCTCTGGGGAGAATAAAGGGTTAAAAAAAAACAAAACAAAAAAACTTACCTTTATTCCAGTGCCGGGCGGGGAGCTCTCTCCTCCTCCTCTCCGATCCTCTCTTTCGGCTGAATGCGCATGCGCGACAAGAGCTGCGCGCGCATTCAGCCGGTCTCATAGGAAAGCATTTACAATGCTCTCCTATGGACGTTTGCGTGCGCTCACTGTGATTTTCACAGTGAGAATCACGCAAGCGCCTCTAGCGGCTGTCAGTGAGACAGCCACTAGAGGGTTTGGAGGCTGGATTAACCCTATTATAAACATAGCAGTTTCTCTGAAACTGCTATGTTTATATAAAAAAAGGGTTAATCCTAGAGGGACCTGGCACCCAAACCACTTCATTAAGCTGAAGTGGTCTGGGTGCCTACAGAGGTCCTTTAATGTATTTGTTCTGGTGAGTCCAGTCAGTGCCTGCAGGCTTTTTGAAGTAACACTGTCTTTTCAGAGGAAGTGTTTACATTACAGCCTAGGGACAACTCTGGTGGCCACTCCACAGATGCATCTCTATGAAAAGATGCCGATTGGCCAGGGCGGTGTTTGGCTCCGCCCCTAACCCACCTCCTTGGCTGAGATCAGAGTTGACAATTTCACCCAACCCAACGCTTTCCTATGGGAAAGTTTTGTGATTGGCTATCATCATCACTTCTCATGAGGTCAGCCAAGGAGGCAGATCTTGAGTAAAGGTAAGATTTTGCTACATTGAGGTGGCAAGCGGAGACTAGATCATGGTTTAAATACTAAAGGGTCAGGAATACAGGTTTGACTATATACAAGATTTAACTATATTTAGAAGGGCAAGTGGTGTTTTTAACACAATGGGGTGTTATGGGGAATACAGGTTTGTGTTCCTGACCCTAATGTTCCTTTAATTGGACTGTGTGATGTGTGAGTGTCAGATAATGTGTGCTTTGTGTGTGTATGGGTCAGTGTATGTGCATGTTTATGTCAGAAAGTTTCATACCACAACATTACACGCAGCCAGCAAACACCAAGCACAGCCAGTACTCCTAAAAACACACATGGCATACAGCCAGAACACACTGAACATATTACACAGAGCCAGTACTCACAGGACACACACTATGACAAAGGGAAAGCAAATAACCCAGTCAAGGGCTCTTGGCTGAGGCCACACTTTTTGTAATTTAAATTATCTTCTTTCATAATAAGTAGATTGACATAATTGAAAAAAATAGTTTGGGCTACTACTTCAATAAGTAAATAAATAAAAAAATAAACCACTAGATTATGCACCCGCAGTCTTGCAGAACCTTCCATGCATGGCAGTACAGCACCGACATGGGCTTGTAGTGGATGAATCGCCAGGATTTGAAAAAAGAAGATAGCGGTGCTTGGGAGGTACAGCATCAGGTAAGTATAACTCACCAGAACTGCATCCCTGGGCCCTCGCACCCCAAACAGCGATGTCACCATCAGGGATCTTTAAAAAAAATATCTAAAGACTCTAGAAGATAAAAAGCTTTAAGTGCCTACAAAGAAGCCATCCAAAATTATAGGTTCAACATCTGGAGGCAGATGGATGCCTTGATATTGGGTCCTATAATCAGGGCTCATATTTTATAATTGCTCACTGGCGAGTGAAAATTCAGCTCTGGCAAGTGTGTGCCATGGATCCTCTAGGCTTGCAATCCCGAGTAACTAAAGCTTGTCAAGTAGCATAGGACCTGTAATTTTAAGTCTTTCTACAATGACTCTAGCTGCAACCTTGATTTCTACTAAAGCTCTGACTCCTTTGACTACTCACATGAAATCTACACATTCTACAAATTTGACTACCCGCAGGAAATAATATAATAATTGCTGGATTTCTCAACCAAGAAGCCAAAAAATAAATGTTTGATTCTGTATATTCACATCTAATAAATTAAACTATAATAAATATTTTCTCTGTCATAGAAAAGTGGTAGGTATAGAACCTCGTATAATTATGTGGAGGGAGAAATGCAGCAGACCAACAAAACACCCCCAACAGTTTATATATTAGCATCTATATAGTGCCAACATATTCAACAGTGTGCTACAGTTCTACAATGGGGATATACTGCAAGTGACTAACAGAAAAAAATGTAAAGATACAAGAGGTAAAGAGAGCACTGCTCAATCAATTATATAATATAGAAGATGAGCATACAGCATAGGACAGCAGTAGGCAACCTTCAAGTTGTGGAGAGCTCCCATAATGCATCTTAAAGTCATAATACTGGCAAGATGTACTCCACAACTCCTGGAGTGCTAATGTTTGTCTACCCCTGGACCAGAACATGACATGATTTGGTCACTGTACATATCACTTGGGTTGAGTATATCTACATTCTTATTATAATTTAATTAGTATATACATGCACTGAAAAGTTATGGTAAAAATCAAAGGATTTAGACAAGCTGCTACACTTACCAGCTATTACGAATAATGTCATATATCCAAAAAGAGTTTCTGACATTTTCCTCACGCTTTTCTTTATCTTTACTGAGACCCGATAATACATGGATTTCATTCAACTCTGGATCAATGGTGGCTCTTTGAGTGAATCCAGTCATAGGGACTACAAATCAAAACAACATTTTGTCAAAGATCCTAAATGGATTGTAGAACAATACTCAAAACAAAAAAAAAAAGGCAGGCAAAAAAGCTGAGGAAACATTGTATTTTACTGGGATTACTTTATTTGTAACACATTTTTAAAGTCCAGCATTATTTCAAATATAGTGAATAATGGTTATAACCATTGGGGCACCAACATTTCCCAAAGAACATATCATGATGGCTCAGATGGACATTGGTACTTAAAGAGTTAAAGGTCACATTCACAAGGGTTTGATACTAGGTAACCTTAGCTATTCATACAGATCAAGGGAATAAAGAAAAATACATTATTTTTACAGATATAAAAACGAAAAAAAAAAAAACAGTTTATATGTTAGCATTTATATTGTAGCAACAAATTCCTATATCAGATGGATGACTGGGTGCACATGCATTGTTTAACTAGGGGTGAGATGCCAGTAGGATGCACTGAAGGTAAGACGATTGGCAGACTGAGGCAGCGTTATGCTCAGGGCAATGTTCTACTGGAACCTTGGGTCCTGGCATTCATGTGGATGTTACTTTGAAACAAAACACTTACCTAGATATTGTTGCAGTCCACGTACACCCCTTCATGCCAATGGTGTTCCGTGATTGCAGTGTCCTGTTGTAGCAGGATAATGCACCCTGCCACACTGCAAAAATTATTCAGGAATGGGTTAGGGAATATGACAGAGTTCAAGGTGTTGCCTTTGCCTCCAAATTCCTCAAATCTCAAACCAATTGAGCACCTGTGCCATAACAACAAATTCGATCCAAGGTGGCTCCACCTCATAACTTGCAGGACTTAATGATCTGCTGCTAATGTCTTGATGCTCCAGGTTCAGAGGTCTTGTGGAGTCAATGCCTAAATGTATCAGAACTGTTTTGACTGTTCGAGGGGCCGGACAAGATATTAGGCAGGTGGCTTTAAAGGGACACTCAAGGCACCAAAACAACTTTGTGCCAGGAAGCCCCTGGAGGCATCACTGCCGACTGTCTTCACAACCGACCGTAAGAAGTCCAAGTTTCTCTCGTATCTTGGTTTGCAAAGAATTAGGGGTTTAAAGCTCCCCAACCAATCAAAGGCAGCCAAGATTATGAGAGAAAAAAAACAGTTGGGAGGGGGAGAGTTACATGGAGGTCAGTGCTGTGGAGGAACTGCTGCTAAAGAGACTTCTTTTCATCTGACCATGTGAGTGAGTGGAAGAAAGCTGTGTAAGCACCACGAAGCACATAGGGAACCCAGCCATGTATACATAAGTATAAGCAATTAAAATCTTATTGCATTGTGTTAAGGGTCTACATATAATATAATACAATGTCAGGTTTATACTTAGGACAAAACTGTAACGGTAGCCTAATTTACAATCTGGTATTATTGCCCCTTCATTGTCTAATATCCTTATTGTCAGTACAACTGGAAAGATTTAAGCACTGCATCCACAACATTGGAATGATTTCAAGTGGGTATTGTGAGAACTAGACCAACTAGAGTGGCCCCCAGTGGTCAATATTTTTTACTACAATAATTATTGTGAACCTTTGGATCGGATTGAAATTTAGCCGAGGTGATTCTAATATTTTTTAATAATTTGACGATTTTGTAGCCGCCCTCTCTGTAGACTGGTTCTGATCAGCCCAGATTAAACAGATTTATCATGTATACACATTTAAAGTTAGGTTTTTCACATAATCAATATTCATTGGACCTTGCTTATATAAGAATATTTGTTCATCTACAATAATTAGGACACATTAGAACCATCACTATCTGTATTAGTAGCTTAATACCCTTATAGAATATTTTACTGTTAAAAATTTTTTTTCTGATCAACCCAATTAGATTCCATTTTAATATAGGATTTTATACATATTTTAATGTGGTACAATATTATGGTTTTAGTTTTACTTGTGACTGCTTATTAATCTTGAGCAAGAGCTGTGGACAAAAGAGCTATACAAAACAATATTTCAGAAAAAAAAAAAAAAATTAGCACCCTTATGTGCTCCAAAGACATTTTACTCTTACCCATGCCAGAGTCTTTTTTGGTGCCATCTGATATGATTTCCACATGGTCATTGTCAACTTCATAACTGAAAAAGTCATTCAAGTACGTCTTTGACCTCTGTCCTCCAAACACATACAAACAGCGATTTTTCTGGCAATGAAGAACAAGAGAGGTTATGGGGAAACAATATTCACGTGTATATGGACACTGTAGGCACCCAGACCACTTTAGCTCATTGAAGTGGTCTGGGTTTAAACTCCTATCATCCTTAACCCTGAAGTGGTAATTATTGCAGTTTTTATAATGCTAGTGTGGCCATTGCCGTGCATGCGCATCAGGTCTCACCCGCCGGCGAGTGTTTTCCTGGCACTATAGTTTCCCTTTAATTACAATAACTACGTGATTGTTCTTGATCTGGTTGCCTGATTCCAGAGATACAAAAATATAACTAATTTGACAAAATAGTGCTAAATTGAAAATATACCGTATATACTCTAGTATAAGCCGAGTTTTTCAGCACATTTTTTGTGCTGAAAAACCCCAACTCGGCTTATACTCTCGGAGGAGAAGGGAGCTGACAGGAGCTGCAGGAGAGGTAAGTAAACTCTCTGCAGCCCCCACAGCCCCCCCCCCCCACTGAACTGCCAATGCCACTAGACCACCAGGTAAGGAGAGCTCCCCTCCCTGCCATGTATCAAGCAGGGAGGGGGGACGGAAAAAAAAAAAAAATTCGAAATAATAAAATATTAAGTAAAAAAAAAAATTACAAATAAAATAAAATAACAATAAAAAATATTAAAATAAAAAATAATAATAAAATAAAATAAAAAATAAAATAAAATATTAAAATAATTAAAAATAATAATAATAAAATTGCCCACCCCCCACAAAGGCTCTGCAACACACACACACACACACTGCACACATACACATACACACGCTGCACACATACACATACACACATACACGCTGCACTCATACCTCTAGATAAAAACCTCTAGATAAAAAAAAAAACACAAGAATTAGGGGAAAACAAAAGTGGAGCAAAAAAATAAATCACTAAAAAATTTCCAGTAAACCCAGTACCTTGAAATGGGGAATACAAAACAAGCTGTGTGCAAACAAGTTGCTGATTATTGAACCAGCATTATAAAATGTTAGATAGCCCAACAGCTGTCTCAAATGTAAGTGTTTTGCTAAAATTAATGGTTAATTTGCCATAAGGCTTTAATGTGTGTGGATATTATATATATATATATATATATATATATATATATATATATATATATATATATATATATATATATTTATTTTATTTTTTTATAGGAGTTGACACTGTACAATAATAAAAGAGAAAAAAAGCACAACCCACAAATTGAAAACTGGCAGTAAATAGTCCATGAAATAAATATTTTCTTACTGAATGAAATAGCATACAGTGTCCTATGCGGGACTGTATGTCCTCTGGCCCAGCATTGCATGAGTCTTCTCGAAGAAGTTTCCACGTCCGTGTTTGGCAATCAAAAGCATAGAGTCCACTAAACTGCGGCTCTGTGGCCCTGCTGTCATCCACACTGCCATTACACGTCAAGATACGCCCTCCAAAAGTGTATATCATGTGCTTTTCAGAATCCATACACATCTACAAGACAAGAGTTGAGTAATTTACAAATTACAGGCTTGAATAAAATACAAAAGCTTGTAATTGTGGAAACATAATTGTTAGGTACATGAATCCTAAAAAAGATAACTGAAACGGAGGTTAACAAACACCTGTGAAATTCAGGAATAGTATAGGACATATTTAGGAGCAAATTTTATTTTGTTTAAAAACAGTAAGAATTGAATTATCAAATTGTAATGTAAAATGCTTAACAAGGTTTAATTTGGCATGTTCATGCCAGCACGAAGGTTAATAAAGCAGTCCTTGCTTTCATGGATTTTACAAGGCCTCTATTAAAGGAACACTCCCCCTAAAGCACTGATGTGTAAAGAGAGTCTTCTTTTTCCCCCCCATTTTTTTAATAAGTGCAGATTACAATAGAAATTGACACTTTTATAAATTAACCTTGCTACACCCCCTCCCTGGCTGTCAATTAGACAACCGGTCTTGCTACTTCCTACTTTGACTAGCTCAGTGAAGTTCCTGCTCATGCCTATAGCAGTTCTAAAAGTATTAGAACAACCTCCTGCTCTGCACTTAGAACTGCATGTCCTGGTTGTCGGATGGTGTAAATTCCACAACCCCGTAATAGACTCTTAGTTCTTTACTTATGTGTGACAAACAAGCAAAAAAAAAAAAAAAGAAGCTGGGAAAAATGGTTTCCACAAACAAGGACTGTTACATTAATAAGTACATTTCACTGATAAAAACACAAAACAATCATTAAAATTTCTAGCTCAATATGTAAACGATGCTACCACTGACCTGATGATCAAACACTAGTTTTGGTCCTCCATCTGCAGCAGTATCTTCACTTAGTAGTGACCATGTGTTGGTGTCGATATCATAGCGGTAGAAATCGCTTTTCAGTGACTTGCTGTTTCGAACTGAGGAGTCCAGATATCTGCCTAGAGTATAAATCTGCCTTCTCTGTGTATCAATGCACATCTTGTGACAAGATCTTGCACTTGGGCCATTCTGAAGGGAGAAAAACACAATATGACATACTATTGCTATCTCATATCTTTCAAATAATTCACCCTAGTAGTTTCCATCAATATACCACATGGACTGCTATACTACCAAGCTGGTTCACGTTCTGGGTAATGTTCACTGTTTGAGTACTTTAAAACTCAATCCCACCTAACAGGGAATAAACCTGCAGAAAATGGGAATATTGAAATATCCAAAAGCTTGGCATAACACTACATATACATTCCATGCAATGGTTGTAATAATAGCAAAATCTATTCCTCTGGCACAGCAAAATGCAAGGCAGCATAGTGTGTGGACATCACCAGAAAAGGTATAGCCAGTGACAAACATTTAAGAATGATTGTATCAAATATAAGTACGGTATTTAAGATTATTAATTTTTGACCACCAATTCTGACACAACATTGAGATCTGATAACTATTACATTTACTCACACATACAAGATAAAATAGCTAGGTGTACATACATAAAACAATGATTACTACTATATAGGGATGCACTGAAATGAAAATTCTAGGCCGAAACCGAAAATTCAGGATGCCCTTGGACGAAAACTGAAAAGGACTCTCTCTCTCTCCCCCCCCCCCCCCAAATGATTTGTGTAGGTTATGTAGTGTGTGTATGGAATACAGTGAGGTGTGGGAAAGGGGTGTAGTGTGTATGTGTGCAAGTTGTATAGTGTGTGTGTGTGTGTGTGTGTGTGTAGGGAACATGGTGTGGTGCAGTATAGAGATGTAGTGTGTAGGTTATGTAGAGTATGTAAGGCACATCGTGTGGAGTGGGCTAGGGATGGTGTGTGTGTGTGTGTGTGTGTGTGTGTGTGTGTGTGTGTGTGTGTGTGTGTGTGTGTGTGTGTGTGTGTGTGTGTGTGTAGGGCGAGAGGGATGTAGTATAGGAAGGAGATAGTGTGGGATGGGGGAGCGAGGGGGCGACTGAGCGACTCATCACAGTGACTGAGGGAGTGGGTGACAGAGTGACTGAGGAAGGGAGGGTTGTTAGAAATACCTTTTTTTCCCCCTGGTGATCCAGTGCTCTGTGCCTACAGTCTGTAGCTCCGCCGGGTGTGAGCTGCAGACTGTGCTGTATCTCGCAAGCTCCAGAAATCAGAGCGTTGCCGTGGTAATCTTCATCAACGCTCTGATTGGCCTGAGATTGCGAGATACAGTCTGCAGCTCATACTCAGCGGAGCTGCAGACTGTGTTGGCTCTCTCCCTGGGGAGACGGGAGGGGCCACGCATCTGGCGGCACACAGGGCAAGCCGCCGGGGACCCCTCCCAATTTCGGGTCCTCGGCCTGACATCACTCTGCCCTATTTTTGACAGATTTTACCCTTTTTCATCCGAAATGGGATAGGCCCATTTTCACCCGAAAGTTTTGGCAGCCCTACTACTAGATTAGCAGTTTTGGCTAGATTTGATATATCATAATGGTTAAAACAATAATACGACCAATCCTATCTGCTCAATGCTTTTATTAAACAAACATCTACTGACATTTAACTGCATAGTGTAGTTTAGGCCATCACTTGCATGTAACATCATTTTGACCTTTCATATTTCAATGTATGTTAATAAAATATGTTTTCAGGCAACAAGTACACCAAGGTCAAAAGCAGAGCAAAGAAATCCCCAATAATCACTGAATTACAGTTGTGCTTCACAGTTTGCATAAACTGGCAGAAATTGTGAAATGTGGGCATTTATTTTAAAAATACAACTGATCGTGCAAAAACAAAATGTTTTTTATTGAAGGATAGTGATCATATGAAGCCTTATCACATAGTAGTTTGGCTCCTTTTTAAAACATAATGAGAACAGAAATCATCCAAATGATCCTGATCAAAAGTTTACATACACTTGAATGTTTGGCCTTGTTACAGACAAGGTGACACAAGTTAAAACTGCAATTAAACGTTAATTTCCCAAACCTGTGGCTTTTTAAATTACAATTAGTGTCTGTGTATAAATAGTCAATGAGTTTGTTAGCTCTCATGTGGATGTACTAAGCAGGCTAGATACCGAGCCATGGGAAGCAGAAAATAACTGTCAAAAGACCTGCATAACAAGGTATCGAACTTTATAAAGATGGAAAAGGATTTAAAAAAATAAATAAATATCCAAATCCTTAAAAATGCCAGTCAATTCTGTTTAATCACTTATTAAGAAGTGGAAATTCCAGGGATACAAAGCCAAGGTCAGGTAGACCAAAAGAGGATTTCAGCCACAACTGCCAGAAGAATTGTTCAGTATTCAAAGAAAAACCCACAGGTAACCTCAGGAGAAAGAAGGTGTGTTTTTTGTTTTTTAAGGAGCACAATATGACAATATATGAACAAAAATGAGCTGTATGGTCGAGTTGACCGAAAGAAGCCGTTACTGCACCAATGCCAAAAAGAAGCCAGTTACAATATGCCCGACAACACATTGACATGCCTCACAGCTTCTGGCACACCATTATTTGGAGTGACGAGACAAAAATAGAGGGGGGGGTCTGAGCTCTAAAGGCACGGGGTATCTTGTGAAAATTGATGGCAAGATGAATGCAGCATGTTCTCAGAAAATACTAGCAGACTATTTGCATTCTTCTGCACAAATGTGGCGCATGGGATGCTCTTGGACTTTCCAGCATGACAATGACCCTAAGCAGAAGGCTAGTTGACCCAGTGGTTACAGCAGAAAAGGGTGAAGGTTCTAGAGTGGCTTTCACAGTCTGCTGACCTTAATATCATTAAGCCACTCTGAGGAGATCTCAAAGGCGTGGTTCATGCAAAACGACCAAAGACTGCCCGGAGGAATTTTGCCAAGATGAATGGAAAGCTATACCACCTGCAAGAATTAGGGGCCTCAGACAATTATTACAAAAGGCTGCACGCTGTCACTGATGCTATAGAGGGCAATAAAGTATTAAGAACCAAGGTTATGCATACTTTTGAAGAGTGGTGATTTCATTTTTTCTTTGTTACCAAGTTTTGTTTTATTATTGTGCCATTCTGCCATTATGAAAATGAATACCATAAGAAATAAAAGAAATCTGTTTTGCCTGGTCACGTGTGCTTTTTTTTTTTTTTTTACAAATGGTACATATATTACCAATTCTCCAAGGGTATGAAAACTTTTGAGCACAACTGTATGTCAGTAGATTATATATATATATATATATATATAAAGATGTTCTTGGCACCCACCCCTCAGTAGTAAATATCTGTTGTAATTCTGCCTGGGTGCAACCTCAGCGTCAATATGAATATGAAATAGAAGAAAGGTGCACTCACAGGACTTCATCAAAAAGGTATTTTTTATTCTTGGTTGTGTCTTACATTTGTGGTCAAATCCTCAATCAACGTTTCGACCCCTAAAGGGTCTTTTGAGAGATATATATATATATATATATATATATATATATATATATATATATATATATATATATATATATATACACCGCATATTGCTAGGTGGAACTGTTGACCAATAGGTATTCAAACATACACAGTTAAGCCCTGCACTCAAACTCCCATTTGCTTTTGTATTTTATTTATTACTGGTATTTATAAAGCGCCAACAGATTCCACAGCGCTGTACAATTAGTGGAGGACGTGCAATATACAAAGACAAATACAAAAGGTAGAGAGGGCCCTGCCCATAAACTAATATCTAGCCATTGACGCTCTTTTATACAGTTATACATAGTGCTTAGTTAGATTGCCCGTGAGCTTACAATCTAAAGGATACAGTGGGGATTTGAGACAAGAGGTAGCAGGGGAAATTTGGGAGTGATGGCTCACAGAACCACAGAGAATTGCAGCTATTGGTAAAATGTAAAGGGAATGAAGAGGGAATGAAGAGGTAATAGAGTAAGAATCTCAAACAGCTGGAGGAGCATGCTATTTATTTAGGGGGAACCTGGGTGGGCAGGAGGGTAGTGCTGAGGAAAAATGCAGAGCTCCTGTATTGTTGGTTCTGGGAGTGTAAGGTGTGGCCTGAAGAACAGAGATGGAAATGGAACAGTTATATGAAGATATAGGAGCATAGGAAAAAGGGGGCGAAAGAGGGGGGAGGAGAGGGTAGAGAAGCCATGTGTTGTATACAATTAAAAAAAAGTTTAGCAATCAAATTCTATCACCCAAAATACTACTGTGTACATGAAATATTGGTCAGAAACATCAAATGACAATAATAAAAACTACATGCACAGAAAGTTACAGTGGCAAAATACAGATATAATTGGAAACAATTCTACAGTAACACATGATAATATGGTAGCAATGCAAGAATAAATGAGGTGAAGTATCTTCCAAGCTTCAGTCAGTACCTGGGAGTTGTGGGGGTTCGTGCAGGCTGTTAAATGCAGAGCTCCTGTATTGCTCGTTCTGAGAGTGTGAGGTGAGGCATTAAACAGTAATTTTACAGTTCTGCAGCTCACCCCATGTGTCCCCTATTAAGGGTTAATAAGTGTGATGAGGATTTAAAAAAAAACAAAAAACATACCTCTGTTTCATTAGAGATTTTACCAAGGTGAATTGTTAGCATAGGACTCCCCTAAGAAGTTTTCACTTGATGTGGCAGGTGAGCTTACACTTGAATGGCCATTGGAGTGATACTTAAAACACCTCCAGTTATGTAAATATGCATGGGGATTAGGGAGAGTGCACAAGTAACTTTTTTCTTTGTTTTTTGCAATAGGTTTTTAAGTCTATGTCACAGTTAACATACTTCAGTTAATTCCAACTAAGGAGAGTTCTGCCAAACTAATGCTCGATTGCTTCAGCTACTCACAGGTAAATACCAAGTGCAAGTCAGTTTCTCAAAATAATTTTTTCAAACTTCCTGAACAAATATATGTTTTCTGAATCTGTGGGCATTAAATGACCATTCTGAGCACCAAAACCACATGATTTAAATGAAGTGGTTATGATTCCCAGAGTTCGCTGCCACCTTCTACCTTTGTGCGTCTCTAGTAAAAGAATCAATCGAAAACTTACCTCTTTCTCTGTATCTCTAGATATGCAGACCCACTGATTGTCACGGACACTGTATGCCCAGAAGTCAGCCAGATCCTGAGTTCCATCCCAACCACCAAATAAATACACCGTCTCTAACAGACAATTAAAGGGATAAAAGGAAAACAATGTATGACTACACAAAGAACTGTTCAATAGAATTTTGGTTAGGAAGTAAAACTGCAATAATTACTGAAACGTCTGGGGGTCTGTTTCTGCTCTTGTGCTGTGCAGCTTGCTATAGCTATGATGTATGTTTTTTTTTTTTTTGCATTTGCCATATTGTGTTCTTTTTCTATTTTAAATTATACCAATAGTTTTGTTTTTTTTCTGCTGTACTGGTGAGCATATCTGGTACAATAAAAAAAAAATGTATATATATATATATATACACACACACAGCAAAGATGAGTCCACAGCAAGCACTAATGGTATAAAGTGGTGGAAAACAAAACAGAGGATGCCATGTGTATACATGACCTTAGTATACCACATATTAGGGATATGTAAGAAAACAGTAAATACAAAAAGGGTTAATTGTCAATTCTATGAAATGTAAAAGATTTTTTCCCTTTAAATTACAGTTTATGTAAAAATTTATTTATGGTACACCTCACATTCTACTAAATAAAAAAAAATATTAAGTATAATTGAATCTGCATAAAATGCAAAAGTGGGCCGATTTAAAAGCAATGGCTTGGAAATCATCAAGGATGAAAGTACATTTAATGTCTTAGGGTAAAGATAAAAAGTTGCAAAAATCCCAAATGGAAATCAAGTGCTTGAATAGGAATGAAATTTTAAAAGAAAGTCCTAAAAAAAAAAAAAAAAAAAAAAAACAGCTACAAGTGATGATTTTAACATGACCTTTTTAACTAAACAGTAAAGCAACTGAAATTGAATAAGCCATCAAGAAACACTGGCCGATTTTAATGCAAGATAGATACCTTCAAAATATTATACCAGATAGACCCAAGGTTATATAAAAGAAAACAGAACCTCAAGATGATTTTAGCTCCAAGTGTACTCTCTAAAAACAATAAGGAAAAAAAAAAAAAAAGATATAGTTTTCTACCACAAAACCCAGAGGGATTTTACAGCTGTGGTAACTGCAGTACTTGCCAATTTCAGGCAAGAAAGACGACCAATTTTAAAAGTTTTAGCACAGAGGAGTCTTTTGAAATAAGACATTTTATTAACTGCCAAAGCAAAAATGTAATATATTTGCTACAGTGTAAATGCAGGCTTCAATATGTAGGTCACACTATTTGGAAATTACACGAAAGACTGTTAGAACATTTTAATAGTATTAAAAACAAAAAGTGAAAAACACAGTGTGCCTAGACATGGTTATAAATGTCCCTGTTTTCATTTTAAAAATTATGTTTGTATAGAAATCGATAGAATAGTATCACATCGGAGAGGAGGTGATGCATGGAGGGTCTTGGCGAGAAAATAAACCAAATGGATCTACAAACTTAAAACCTCAATTCCATATGGTCTTAATACAGATTGTGATTTTTTTGACATTTTTATAAATATATATTTTTTTAAATATTGTTTTCACTATGCCTTTAATAGTATGTTTCTCTTTCCTTTTATATTGGATTGTTTTATCTATTCCCACATTTTACTAATGGAATTACTATTTACATGAAGTTTTATCCATAAAAAATATTTATCCATATTAATTTTTTACCTATATGATTTTTTATCTTTACCCGAAGGTATAAAATGTATTTTCATCCTTGATGATTTCCAAGCCATTTATTTTAAATTGTTCCACTTTTGCATTTTATGCAGATTCAGTTATACTTCTTACGAGCCTCACAAGTAAGCATCCTTTTAATCTATTTTTAGCACTTTATAGGTATTAATTACCCCCCAGGAGTCGCAACCGAAGAGGTTTTGTTTTCCACCACTTTATACCATTAGTGCTTGCTGGGGACTCATCTTTGCTGTATGTATGTATGTATATAATAATTTATTATTTTATTATTATATTTGCATATTATTGTATAATTATTTGTTTGTAATTTATATTTCTTTCCTTCTCTGCCTTTCTTTTTATGGGCTTAAGCCCCATCTCACATCCATTAATTTAAGATGGGTAAATATGAGCTCCTATTTCTGGTTATCTAGTGCCCTCTAATGTGTGGTTTCACAAGTGTTTTTACTTGGACACTCAAGGGTGATGGTTTATTGTATTTATAAGGTTTTTAGAGAGAGTGAACCTTTTGAGTGGCAGCTTTTTGACCAGCTCCTGCACGAGTGTATCCACTGTTTATTTGTTAAATGGTTTGTATTGGCCCTCATATCCTCTTTGAGGCAACATTTTTCTAAACTAAAGAGATTTACATTTGTTAACCTTTCTTCATAACTAAAATGCTCCATACCGTTTATCAATTTTTTAGCCCGCCTCTGCACTTTTTATAGTGCCATAATATCCTACTTTAGAACAGGTGCCTAAAATTGCACAGCATATTCAATGTTTGGTCTTAGGAGTGATTTATAAAGATTAAATTATATTTTCATCCAGAGAATGAATGCTCCTATTCATACATGACAATACGTTACTGGCCTTAGCAACTGCCAATTGATATTGCATATGACAATTCCCAAATCCTTGTCAGTGGTGTTGTGTTTGTGAGTACCGTGTGTTGATTGATTGTATTAATTGTATAAGGGAGAGGCTTATTCTGCAACTTTATGTATACCTAGCAGTGTGGGTGGCTTTCCTAAGGTCCAGTAGGTACCATGCTGGCCAAGTACAGGTGAAGGGCAGGAAGTGTGATAGCTGCTGCGGGCTGCTCTACTCCAGCATGTATGCCTATTCACAAGTGCTGGAAGATTTTTGGGATCACTTCCTCTAAGTGCTGCAATGTGTAAATTTAGGATTGCCCCTTACCACCTGCAATCACTGCTCCGTTTGAACTAGCAGATATCTGAGGTTCCACCTCGAATGCCATGCATGGAACACGTGCCCATAGGTTGCTGACCCCTGCTCTAGTCTACATTCACTGGATAGGGTGAATGTGGTACAATAAGCTCCATCTTCTGACATTCATGTATTTATATGCCTGCCACGTTGCAACAGTAACTCATCCCACCTTACTCATCACAACCTACACCTATTGAGACATCTAACTGCTCAACAAAATTCCTGACCTTATCTGCCCTAATCTTTTTCAAGTTCCTTTTAAACCAATTAATATAAAACTACCAACTCTTCCCTATTAACCTTACTGGCCTCCAGTGTCTGCTTCAAATGATGGCTGTATGAACAAAATTCTAAAATAAGACAGAATTGCATACCTGAGCAACGTATTGTGGTAAGGAATATGCAGACTGATTAATATGCAATTACTGCAGTTCTTTTATCAACAACATTTATTTAGTGATTGCAGTTGCTGTAATTATTAGTTGGATATGCTTGACTACATATAAAAGTGTACAACAGCAGATAAACCACCAAGGTTTTCAAAGCACACCCTCAAGTATACTAATTTATCAAGATGCTTGGAATACACTGGCTAAAAAAAAAAAAAAATACTAATAATCTGACCTGTTTAAATGTATTTTATTTAAAATGTTAGCGATGCTTAACAAAAAAAAAACATGGAAACCAGTGTATTAAAGTAACTCTGTAAGCATGGAAGCATAATTTTCCAAAGCAGGTGTAAGCAACCTTTCACACTCCAGATGTTTTGGACTACCGCTCCCATAATGCTGTTGAGTCATAATTAAAAAAATATATCTGAAAAATAATAAAAATAAATCCAAGCCTGAAAAAGCTGCAGATCTTCTGTCACAGCTTTTGTAAGCCCTCCCCTCCAACTGAAATATAGGAGGGTTGATTTCACTTTGAAATAGGTACTTTTATAAAATGTGACATTCCATAAACAGAAAGCACTTCAGCAAGTTGTACACAAAACTGTTATACTGAGTCTCTAGTATACGCAGTAGCATTTCACTTGACTACAAAGACTAGTAGACTACAAAGGTTGGCTTTACAAATTCTGGCAATGTTTAGAAAGTGGAAAACTAAATGTAAGAACACAACGCCATACTCTTTCTTCATGCAACTATTACAAATAATAAACAATTGTTCTAAAACATAACTGATAAACGGTCCTCTCCATCTTTTTAGGCATATACAAAAATGAAGAAAAACAAAAAGCAGTAATCATGTAAACATAGAAAGAACAAAAGAGCTTAAGACTGTTGCAATAATAGAGTTATTGGTTTATCAACAGTAGCCTTTCAGTAGAACTCATAACCCCTAGTTTTCTAACGAATAAGATAGCCTTTGTGCACACAAATTCTCACAGCTCAGAAACTCTGGTCACTACAACAGCTTCATTCACACTGGAGCAGAGCAAAGCAAAATCTGGCACAGAATGCACATCCGATGGAACAGTTGCCAAAACACCAGCAGCCATGGTGCCAAATGCTTTGTTTGTTTGACATTAATGTAAATGTATAGATAATTTAATACAGTATACTGTCTAGCAAAATAGAGGACCCAAAATCAGATATATTTTAAAGAAAATAAGTCATTTACACACTTTATTCAGTGTTTTCCAAATAAAAAGTGAATAGAAAGCAACTAAGCATGAGCATAACCGAAAACAAAAAGTGTACAGATTTGCATTCTGTAATTGGTAACGTAAATAGATTTGTATTAGATGGTAACTACCTATAATAGTATGCTGTTAAATGCAATTCAATGCTGGATAAATGTACACTGAATACAGCACATGCTTACACCAAATGCTGCTTCCAGGACCTGGCTGTGTAGTAACAGATTTGGAATGCAGACTTATCTGAAGTTACCATTCACAGCCGTTTCCATCTTTTCTCTGAGCATCCCCTTCACAGGAGCCACATCAGTGATGTATTCTCACAAATGCAGTCTTTAGAGGACCACGCAAGATCCCTGCACCCCTGGCCATCACCAAAGATGTCATGTTTGCGGGTCTTGGCACAATAGGAGTCTGTATTTAGAATAATTTCTGGGTGTGTGCCCTCCAAATCTATGACCACCCAGCCAGGTGCTGAAAAAAACATTGGGTGTAAGCATCCTGGTTATAACATGCACATCTGCAACGATTCATCAACTTTTGCCTACCTCACATTCACCACAAGACAGTCTCTACCTTGCCTTATGGTATCTTTCAATTGAGTTGGAATTTCACTAAAATTTCACAGTCAGGATCTTTATGAAATATTGAAAAGTGACAGTCACTTTAAAGTCTATGGGAATTTTTGTAGATTTATGATTAGTTTTTTCAACAATATTGAATCATTGGGAAAGCATTAAATCAAGAGCTTAATTCAACACAAACTGATAATAACAGTCTTCAAATGAATTCAGCTGAAAAGCTTTGACATGTTAGAGGTAGTAAAACAACAGATATCTACCAGATTGCACATCAATGACCATCTGATGTCCACCTCTCATTCCTGGCCTACTATCTTCTCCATCACCTAAAAGAGGATACAAAAAAGTAAGTAGATCAACTTAACCCCTTAAATACCAAGGCTTTTTTGAGATGCAGCGTGTTTGTAACCAAGTTTTTTTGGCACTTCTGTCATGTGTTCATTCAACGACAACTTCCACCTTTCTGCTTAACTGCACATACATATACAATATATAAAGAAAAACTCAAAATAGATTGACCAATTAGCTCTGATTGTTAAAATGTCCAATATGTCTAGGATTTCAATTAGTTATGAATACAAATACTGCAAGTTGGCAAGCTGAGATTACAACTTTAATAGTAGTCACAGAATCCAAAATCGATACAAAGTTTTATATATTTGCAGAAAGTACATTCCCCATGCCATGTAATCAATAGCATTTTGACACTTTTCATTTACCCATTTTTATCACAAATCTTGGTCAAATTAGTTGTTTTTTTCCACCACCCACACATTTTGGTATCATTCTTGAGTACAATGATACCGACTATGTGTACTTTTTCTCCCAACCCAGCCCTTAATATTGTCCCTATTTCTACCCTCTGATCTTATCCCCTAGACCCAACCCTTTGATCCTACCCCCTAGTCCCACCCACTGTGGACCCAACAGAGAGGAGACCCTCAGGCATCGAAAGATACCTGGAGTTCCTTGGTACCAGGAGAGATTTAACCGCTGCTCGTACCTATACTGCATGACGGTTTATGCTGTCAACAAGCGTTAAAGCCTTGCACGAAGGTATATGCACTGAACAAAATTATAAACGCAACACTTGTTTTTGTCCCCATTTTTCATGAGCTGAACTTTAAAGATCTCAGACTTTTTCTATGTACACAAAAGGCCTATTTCTCTCAAATGGTGTTCACAAATCTGTCTACATCTGTGTTAGTAAGCACTTCTCCTTTGCCGAGATAGTTCATCCAACCTCACAGATGTGGCATATCAAGATGCTGATTAGACAGCATGATTAGTGCACAGGTGTGCCTTAGGCTGTCCACAATAAAAGGCCACTCTAAAATGTGCAGTTTTATCACTCTGCACAATGCCACAGATTTTGCAGGTTTGAGGGAGCGTGCAGTTGGCATGTTGACTGCAGGAATATCCACCAGAGCTGTTGCCCGTGAATTGAATGTTCATTTCTCTACCAATAGCCGTTTCCAAAGGCGTTTCAGAGAATTTGGCAGTACATCCAACCGGCCTCACAACTGCAGACCCCATGTAACCACATCAGCCCAGGACCTCCACATCCAGCATCTTCACCTCCAAGATCATCTAAGACGAGTCACCCAGACAACTGCTGCAACAATCTATTTGCATAACCAAACATTTCTGCACAAACGGTCAGAAACCGTCTCAGGAAAGCTTATCTGCATACTAGTCATCCTGATCGGGATCTCAACCTGACTGCAGTTCATCGTCGTACATCAGACTTGAGTAGGCAAATGCTCACATTCGATGGCGTCTGGCACTTTGGAGAAGTGTTCTCTTCACAGATAAACCAGTTTATAAACCATGGTGGCATGGTATGGGCAGGCGTATGTTATGGGCAACGAACACAAGTGCATTTTATTGATGGCATTTTAAATGCACAGAGATACCATGACGAGACCCTGAGGATCATTGTTGTGCCACTCATCCCCTCACACCAGATACTGACTTGTTTTCGGACCCCCCTGAACCCCTCAATACATTTTAGAGTAGCCTTTTATTGTGGCTAGCCTAAGGCACACGTCTACAATAATCTTTCTGCCTAATTAGCATCTTGATATGCCACACCTGTGAGGTGGATGGATTATCTCGGCAAGTGTTCACCAACATAGATTTAGAAAGATTTGTTAACAATATTTCAGAGAAATAGGCTTTTTGTGTACATAGAATAAGTCTTACATCTTTAAGTTCAGCTCATTAAAAATAGGGGCAAAAACAAGTGTTGCGTTTATAATTTTGTTCAGTGTAGATTATGCCTCTGAAGTCTCACTGCTCAAATCTGTGCTATCTAGAAGTTGATCACTTTTGTTTGTCCATTCAGTCCTAGCCACACCTCCCCTGGCTGTGACAGACAGCCTGAATGGAAAAAAAAAAAAAAACGTTTTCACTTTCAATCAGATGCAACTTACTTTAAAAGTTTTTTATCTCCTGCTCTCTAAATTGAACTTTAATAACACGAAGTAGGCTCCTGCAGGGTCTAGCACGTTATTAGCAGTGCAGGGAATAAGACATTTTAAATTAAACATAATTTACAATAATGGAAGTGTAAACAGTTGACTCATTACAGGAAGTGTAAGTAACATGCAGGGATGTGTGATTAGGGTGCATAAACAAAGTGATTTAACTCCTAAATGGCAGAGAACAGAGCAATGAGATTGCAGAGGCATGATCTCTACACCAAAACAGCTTCATTAAAGGGACTCTCCAGTGCCAGGAAAACATTAGTACTCGGTGGTGTCCTCCTCCCTACCTCTCTTTCCTCTCCCCCCCCCCCATCCCAAGTTGCTGAAGGGGTTAAACCCCCTTCAGTGACTTACCAGAGTCCAGCACCCCCCCCAACATCAGCCGGCGTGGGAGACCGAATGCGCAATGAGCAATGCTTACCTATGGGGATTTTGGTGACGCTGGGGTCCTCACATAGTGTGGACGTCCAGCGTCGCTTAAAACACTTTTCATGTTCTAAGAACACGGACGTCCCTTTAGAGGAGGACTTAACCCTGCAAGGTAATTCTTGCAATTTATAAAAACTGCAAAAATTACACTTGCAGGGTTAAGGGTAGTGGGAGTTGGCACCCAGACCAATCCAATAGGCAGAAGTGGTCTGGGTGCCTGGAGTGTCCCTTTAGGCTAAAGCTGTTTTGTTTACTATACAGTCCCTTTTAGAAAAAGAAAATGGAATAGTGTTTTGTTTTTTGTTGTTTTTTTTTTTTTTTTTTAAGAACAAGTACATCAGCAATTATTTGTTACCTTTAGTGCATTTGGGGATTATCTGGTTCCACTGTGGTTTATATTCCTGCTGACTGATGTACTGGCTGAAGAGACCATCTGAATGGGTACATAAGAGAGAAAAAGACAAAAAAACATTGTTATCAAATGCTACCAGTATATAGATGTGCACAATATACAGTAAAATACATATTGCAAAAAAAAGGGGAGGGGGGGGGGGGGGGGGGGGAATGTATAGATCCCACAAATACAAGGATTGATTTATACTGAGCAAAAAAAATATCTGGTGAAAGACACTGCACATTATTTTTAACAAGTAAAAAAAAAAATTACATGAAAATAAATATTTTTATTACAAAACACATGTTTTTATACAACTGGCTTGCCACTCTTCGATCTCAGTGCCAGAAATACAGAGCTCCTTCTGCCCTCCCCCCCCCCCCCCCACCCTCCCTCCTCCCCCCTCGCACCCCAAGCAGTGGCAAATAAAGGGTGGGTGTAAGGTAAACTATTTACCTTACCCCACCGCCGACGTCCCATGGTTCCACCTCAGACGTCTCGCGACGAGCGGGCGCTAGTGTGCACGCGTGGCAAATGCAAAGCACGCATTAGACCTCCCAGTAGAAAAGCACAAAATAAATGCTTTCCTATGGAGAAAAAAAATCTCACGCTTGATGTCCTCATACAGAGCTTGAGGACGTCCAGCATCAGATAATGGTCCAAAGGTCCATTTGGATGTAGGAAGTTCCTCCAGTTGCTGTCTGGGGGACAGCCACTGGAGGCAGACTTCCTGCTGCATTGTAAATATTGCAGTTTCTTTGGAACTGTAATGTTTAACATTGCAGCACTAAAGGCAATAAGGACACTGTAACCAGACCACTTCAATTAGCTGAAGTAGTCTGGGTGCCTATAGAGTCCCTTTAAAGGGAAGCAGTTGTATAGATCATGCACCTGCTGTCTCGCTGTTCAATGCTCTGCCATGAAGTGAGACTTCAGGGGCATGATTTATACACACAAACTGCTTTATTAAACTAAAGTTGCTTTGATGCTTATAGTATCCGTTTAATATAACAAAATGTTAAACTTTCCCAAACAGGACTGAAATAGGATTATACTTCTGATACAAGACACAAATATGTGGCACAATTCAGATAAAACATACTATCTAAAAGTATATCTTTTTAAATCAGTTTTTTTTCCCCCCCCATCTACTTTTTACTTCAATGCTAAACAATTACAAGTAAGCTGTAGTAAAGTATCCATTTAAACACCTCAATCATCACCATAGAAAGATATTGGAAGCATTGTTCTTGAACAGATTTGTAAAATGAATATTAATCATCATAGGGATGTTCATTTTCTAAAACATGCTCATTTAATATTCCGCTTTTCTGCCAAGAACCACAATACATTATAAAGGTTTCTACATTAAATATATAGGTTATTCATTTAAGATATTTTGTTTTAATGGAAAGTGAATCAAACTCTGTAGCATTTAGAACAGGAACAATATATATTCTATTTTTCTAACACTACTACCTAAAATATCAGGGCTATATTGACAGTGTTCCCACGAATTCCTAATGGGCATTGCGCAATACTAGTTTTACATAAACATTTGAAATAATTAAATTAATCTGAAGTCAGAAGAGGTAGAACTGCTTTAGTGGCATGCCAGAGTTGCACAGACATCAGGGAGAAAGAGTTAAAGGTACACTATAAGCACTTAGACCAGAGTCATGTAAAAACTTCATAGGAAAGCATTATCCACGCGCATTAGGAGCAGAGGCAGAGCCTGAACCAGTGTCAAGAGACATCGGCGCTGGAATTAGTTAAAGGGACACTATAGTCACCAGAACAACTACAGCTTATTGAATTTGTTCTCGTGAGTAGAATCATTACCTTCAGGCCTTTTGCTGTAAACACTGTCTTTTCAGAGGAACATTGTGAAACATTGTGATTGGATGAGGCCACCACTTCTGATCAGCTTGTTTTTCTGTGGCAAACAGCATGCAGAGCTACAGCTTCAGGCTTGAATACAGTAAGATTTTGCTATATTTATGGAGGCATGAGGGCCCAGGGGGGCTAGATGGTGGTTTTAACATGATAGGGTCATGTTTGTGTTCCTGACCTTATAGTGATCCTTTAACCCCTTAAGGACCAAACTTCTGGAATAAAATGGAATCATAACATGTCACACATGTCATGTGTCCTTAAGGGGTTAAGTCACAGAAGGGATTTTTAACAGATTTTGCACCACAGAGAGCTTTAGGGCCAAGAAAACAACTTTGT
This sequence comes from Pelobates fuscus, assembly GCF_036172605.1. Classification (NCBI taxonomy): domain Eukaryota; kingdom Metazoa; phylum Chordata; class Amphibia; order Anura; family Pelobatidae; genus Pelobates; species Pelobates fuscus. Next base: position 244,834,496 of record NC_086319.1, on the reverse strand, counting down.
TTTCCTTTAAGCAAACATGGCTTGCTTAACTATCAGACTCTAAATGTTTGGACAAATACAGTTCGTTCACTCAGTAAGGATTCTTTTTCATTTTAGAACACTTCATGATACTGGTTCCAAACTCTACAAAGAAAGCAAGAAGATTGCTTCAGGGAATCATATTGCATTAATCCTCAATCAAAATAATGTAACTATTTATAAAAAGGTAGAAATAAAATAATTCTAACTAGACTATTTTTGTACAGTTTCCATTCAAAGATGTTTTTACATTTCTTTTTTTTACTCAACTCAGTCACAAAACATTTGATGCAGCACAAATTTACAGCTCAATGAACAGACCAATGAAATATTTTTAATAAGATCGGTCCTACCATTCACTGCCTTTTCAATCAACTCCTCACTACCATCAAAGTCCCCTTTCAGTACGAGCTTGTCATGCAGCTCTGTTAACATTGGGTGCTCCAAGGCAATTTTGGTTTTCTTCTGTAAGGATTCAAATGCTTCTGTGTAGTTGTGCTGTCGGAAATGTTTTAGGCAAAGGCGAATAGCTTCCTGTTCACGGTACTACTGGAACACAAGGTTAAGAATGAGTAAAATTTGATAAACAGTAACAACCATAAAATGTCAAATGTGTTGAAACAAAAAAGTGGCAGTTTTAAAAAAAGAAATTAGGATATTTTCTAGAAGCTCAAAAAGTCCAAATCTAAAACTGTAGCACATAAGTCCAAATCTAAAACTGTAGCACAAGGCGTATAGCTAAATGGTCAATAAAAATAAGATCAAGAATAAAGACATATCCAGATAATATAAATATATATAAGTACACAGTTTTTTTTTTTAACAAACAAAAAGTTGACTGCAGTTTATACTGAAATAAAGTCCAGACTGCAACATCAACTTTTTCATTGTAAAAATAAAAACTGCACAAATAAAGGACCATTGATTGGAGAGAAAAAAAAATGAAAGTATTGTGAATACACTATCGGGGAAGATTATAGTTTAGGATGGAGTTTTTGCACCAAGGCACAGCAAGTTCTAGATCTTACAGCAAATCTGTCTATGTTTCCTGTAAGTGAAAACACAAAATATACGTGTAAGGTTTTCATAGTGGAAATTTGTCAATGCAAATTAAGTTGAATAAATGGGAATGAAAGAGTCTTCACAATATGGGGAACAATAACATACAGATCCTTCCAATCAGTATTTCACTTTTAGGAAAACTCCATAATTATGTGCAGTAATTGGAAGCTACTAAAAAGACACATTTGAAGCACACTATAGTGTCAGGAATACCAACATGTATTCTTAACACTATAGTGTTAAAATGTTTAGATGACCAGCCCTCCTCAGATTGCATTGAAAATGTGACTTTACTTACCTTTTCTTCCACTCCGGTCTTCGTACAACTGGCCCCGCCTCCCGCTAATCAATCTTTATGATTTCAGCCAATGCAATGCATTCCCAGAGGAAAGCATTGGGAAGCTACTGCACATGCATGGCAAAACACTGCGCCAATCAGTATCTCCTCATAGATATGCACTGAATCAATGCATCTCTATAAGGAATGTTCAGAGTCTGAATGCATAGTGTTGCAGCACCTCTACTGGCTGAGTGATGGCGTCTAGAAGTATTACTAGGCAGCAATATAAACACTGCCTTTAAGCTGAAAAGGCAGTATTTACATTGAAAAGCCAGCAGCGGCAGGCAAAGGCAAGTTTTACTTACCTCAACCTGACCTATGCAGGGGCTGCCATCTTCCCCCATTAGTCTGCATCAGCGCCAGGAGCAGATGTCACAGATGTCTATACGTAAAGCCAATTTCAGTGAAATTCCAATACAGTAAATGAGTATTTCATAAAGATTCTGAAGTCAATCTTGCAAAAATGTACCTGTAATCAAGTCCCGAGCAAAGTGCCTTACGTTGCCTTTTACGTTCCATCATCATAGCCTCTCAGAGAGAGTACAATCAAATGCTTCTCAAAGAAGCTTCTCATAACTAGCCCCCAGCACACTGCAAATATATATCTGCATTGCAGGGTTTCAAGCAGAAACTCTGCACATACAGACTGCTACCACAATGACTACTTCTTAAAGAAGAAGTGGTTATGGTGGCTGGAGTAACCCTTTAAAGCAAATTCAGTTTTCAGTCAGTCACAACACTATTTAGTGAATACAAATGTATGCCATCATCTGTAACAGCACATTTAAACTCTTGATTTGTGAAACAGTTCAGTGCAATAACAAGCAGAAGAACAGTTAAAAACAGTCCTACCTTGCTGTACCAATGGAGACACGGCTGTACCACATCTGGTTCATCAATACCATTGATTTCAACGTACCAAATGCTAAAGTTAAAGCTTGGTCCCCAGGACAAGAGAGGAACTAGAATAATAGAGAGAGAGAGAGAGAGAGAGAGAGAGAGAGAGAGAGTGAGTGCAAGCATTGAAACTTTAATCTGCCGTGGAAGTAAAGCAAAAAGTAAATTAAAGATTTTCTAAATGCCTAGACAAATATATGACACACAGAGGAAAAAACACTTTCTTTTACCATTTACCCAACATTTGGCTGAACAGCTCTACATTCTGCAGGACTTAAAGGGACACTAGTCACCAGAACAACTACAGCATAATGTAGTAGTTCTGGTGAGTATATCCCTGCAGGCTTTTTAATGTAAATACAGATGGTCCTCACTTTGCGACCTACCAGTTTTACAAAAGGCTCTCAATTACGACCAGCTCTCTAGCGTGGGGATTCACGGGCTTCCCCACGTTAGAGTGCTGGTATTTGTTCGGGGAATTTATCCCAAACATAGATTAGAGGGATTCCCTGCTCTGGTGCATATGTCTACGTTCAGTAAAATTTCCCCAAACATAGACCTCCACTAGTGCGCATGCGCCTCCCTTACCGACTAATTAATTTTACGACCGTGTCGCAAGAACAGAAACCGGTCAGTAAATAAGGAGAAACTGCATTGTTTACACTCCTCAGACAGCCATTAGAGATGCTTCCTGGGTCACTACTGCATTATCCTTTGGCAGACAGCTTTATTTGTTCCTTGCACAACTGTGTGGATGGATGGGACTTCATTTTGTATCCCCAACTGGGAGGATGCTATAATTTGCATCTTGTCATCTTGGTGTGAGTGTTGGACAAATTAATCAAAGGGGGCGCTGGAGTGGTTTAAACCACTGCAGATTCCATAGACAGGCTGTCACTGACAAGAGGGAAATGCTGCTGAAAAACTACAGATGTCAAAAAATTATATGAATAGTTAATAACAAAGAGAGGACAAACTTTTTTATGCTACAATAACCATTAAATAAAGTTAACAAAGTTCATTACTTGAAACCAATAAACTTGTTTTCATCAACACAAGCGATCTTTGATTTTAGTTAGGAATGAATTGTATTATTCTGTGATTTCTCTGTATGCATTACTACAGAAGGGCACTGCGTGAACAAATACATATTTAATAAGACAAGAAAGTTACAGATCTAAAACATAAACGCACACCAAAGAGACTAACTACCGGCATTTAGTTAGCTGGAGTCTGCAAGTATTCCTCCGTCTAAATTTACATATGAAGAAAAAATGCTTTCCTGGACTATTAATATCATTTAGATCTACGGTATATATTATTATTATTATTAATTTAGCGCCAGCAAATTCCGTAGCGCTGTACAATGGGTATATACACACACAATTGTAATTTTATCACACTAATACTCCTGCGTGGTGGGTAACCACTTGTGCATAAACAATAACAACACCAAGTGAGTGGAAGACTGTACCTATTTAGTACAACAAGCTAGCGCTAATAAAATTCAGCTTTTAATAGATAAAATGTATATACATCAACACAAATTTATTTTAAAATAATTGGAAATATATAACAAAAAAATCACAACAAAATTGACTATCAACTAAATAGTGGCCAGAATGCTATCAGGGGGAAAACTAAACCTATGGGGAATAGTCACATCTCACACCCAAGATTAGTTGTGGGATACACGGTTACTCATACCTCATTGCCAACAAGATTCCCTTTACCAACACAGCAACAATATTAGCTCTCACTACTTCTGCATCATGGTACGTATTCTATAGATTTAAATCTGCATTTAGTGAAGATTCACCTTCAAGTGTTAATATTTCAATATATTTAAGCTTGGTGTTATGATTTCTAGTGAACTGTTGCTGGCATTTGACCCATTAGCTGAGTGAGCTCATTGTCTGAGCAATGATCTATATTTGATTATCCAACAAGGCTTTTTTTATTTATTTTTTAACCTATTTTACTATTGGCCTGTATGGATTTAAAATTCTATAGTGCCAGGAAAACAAAGCCGCCTTAAGTCACTTACCTGAATCCAGCGCCGATGTCCCTCTGCGCTGGGCAGGCTCCACCCATGCTCCTCCCCCGCATAGGTCAGCTGACAAGGGAGACCTAATGCGCATGTCCGGCAATGGCCGCGCATTAGGATTTCCCCATAAGAAAGCATTATTCAGTGCTTTCATATGGGGAAAATCTGACATCTGACACTTTAGTTAGATAACGGACTAAAGGTCTCTTTCAATTCCGGAAGTCTCTTTAGTGGCTGTCTGGTATACAACAACTAGGTGAGGCGTTAATCCTCAGAAGCAATTATTGCAGTTTATCAGAAACTGCAATAATTACCACTGTAGGTTTAACCCCTTAAGGACACAACTTCTGGAATAAAAGGGAATCATGATGGAATATTTTTGTCATGTGTCCTTAAGGGGTTAAAGAAAGTGGGACATTGCACCTAGACCACTTCAATGATCTGAAATGGTCTGGGTGCCTACAGTGTCCCTTTAAGACATTTCAAATCTAGGGGATATCCAACTTCCACAAGATTAGAGTAGATAGTACTTAAGATATGACTATTCTCTATAGGTTTAGCAAACTCCCTATCATAACCTATTAATATCTATTTAATAGAAAGTCAATTTTTCATCGTATATATATTTTTCATTTTTAATGTTTTTTGGGGTTTGTTGATTTATAAACATTTTATAATCTATTAAAAGTTAAGTTTTATTAGCATTAGTTTATTGTACTAAATGAGAACAGTCTTCCTTCCACTCACACCCTTGTACCAACTCCGATTAGCAATACTCAAGTTTTTCTTTTAAACAATTTTTAACAATTTTTCTGTTTCGTAGTTGCTTATCCTATTTAAATTGATCTGCAAGACTTTTCAATAGATAAAATAAATATTGCATAGATGACAAATTCAGGCAAATGGGAAGAGTAGAAGACAAGATGGTGGTTAGTACTTGTTTAGAGAATATGAGATTTGAGGTTGTAGAGTGCTCTGTAAGAGGAGAAAATCAATGTAAGAAAAAATAAAAATAAATAAAAAAAACTTAAGGAAGGCAAAATTAAAATGAGCCTGGCAGCAGCATTCAAAAATTATTGTTAACGTGTAACATGGACACTAAGGATAGATGGGTTACTGTGGTTAAAAGAGGTTTTAGCTGTATTTTGTATTAGAATATGCCAAGTGCAAACTGTATATTTTAAAGTCACACTATAGTCACCAGAACATCAGCTTAATGTAGTGGTTTTGGTGTCTAAAGCATGTCCCTGGTAGACTTTTCAGAAAAAAAGGTAGTGTTTACATGTAAAGAAGTGCCTAGTAACACCTCTAGTGGCAGTCTTTCATAAAGCCACTCAAGGTGCTGTCTCTGTCAGTGCTGCACAGTCGTTCACCATCTCCATGCTCTGCAAACAGGCAAAGAATGCTCCCCATAGAGATGAATTGATTCATTGCATCTTTATGAGGATATGCTCATTGGCGTGGCACAGCATTTTGCTGCTCATGAGCAATAAGTTCCAACTGCTTTCCTATGGGAAAGCAAAGAATTGGTAGAGATCATCAAAATTGATGAAGTCAGTCATGGAGGCTGAACCAGCTGTGATGAAACCAGTGCAGCATGGGGAAAAAGGTCAGTAAAAGCACCTTTTCAGCGAGATCGGAGTGTGGCCGGTCAGCTAAACAACAGGCACTACAGCATCAGGAATACATGTTCGTGTTCCTGACACTATAGTGTTCCTTGAACACAAAAGTGGCATAATCTGTAGATTGCATGGATTTGAGTAGAAAGAGGACATAACCAATAATGATTTCTAGAAAACACTATGGCAGGGTGCATGGAAGAACAAGTTACCGGATGGAGGTGAGACAATGGAGAATAAGTGAAGAACTTGTAATAAGCTAACCAAAAACCAAACAAGAGTCCTGCGCATCCAGTATAGGTGTGCAAACCCAGGTGCTACCCCCATTTATTTGAGTACAAAGATAAAGCAGCAAACATTAAAGCACCTGGGTGTGTACACCTATACTGGATGGGCAGGACTCTTGTTTGTTTTCTGGTTGTATATACACTGTTGGATTTTCTTTGTAGGCCTTTTTTGCCTCTACCTCAACCTATATATTGTAATAAGCTAAAATAGTGCACTAAATGTACTAAATATGACCTTGGGGTTGTTAAAGACAGTGGTCATGAGGTACGTTTCTTTCCAGTGAATGGACTGGAGTGCCAGGATGTCTCACAAATTTGTAATGCAGGAAGTCAGAAGTAGTTAGGTATGTGTAACAGTCTGTGAAGAATTGCCTGGGCTATTGGACAGAAGGTCATATATAGAACTGTGGAGGTGAATGTAAATCAGTGAAGTACTCACAAATAAAACTAGTCAGACAGGAAGACAGAACTGGCATTTGACAAATGCTTATTTGAGAGCCAAAACATTGTGATGCACGGTTTCTGACTAAAGTCTTCCTCTTTGAGGAAGCCTCTGGGAGTGCCTGGACTTTTTTGCAATTTTTCAGTGTGTCCTTGGGGTTTGCCTTCCCCTCTTGGAGCACCCAGATAGTATTACTCTCTTTTAGTGTGTGCATTCCCCATTACTTGTTCAAGAACTGGCATGTGAAACAAAAACATCTTACCTCAAATCTAATTGCTGGACAAATTTCAAAATGAAGTATCTAGCAAAGTACACAAAAGTGATATTGAAGTCTAACATTTTACACTACAGTTGTGGACTACATTTTAAAATAGAGACAGGCAGCAAAAAGGTAAACATACCTATTTTAATAAATCGACATGGAAACATCTGCTCGTCAATTTTATGCTTCAAGGTGAATGTTTCTTTGTTGTAATCATTCTTTAAACCACTGTAAAGACACAGAAAATAATATTCTTCATCTACACAACGAAAACTGCACCTTTTATCTAAAGACAAGAACAACAGAAACATCCCAGTGTTTTCCTCATTATCTCAAGTTCACAATGCATTGATTAAGAGTTTACACAAAATGAAATGTAGAACATATTCTAATGGCTTTTTTAAAGAGATGATTGCTTAAAGGAACAGTTTACGCACCAAAATCACTTTCTTAATGAAGTAATTTTGGGGCACAGATGCTGCCTTTGAGGACTTGCAAATGGAAAAATTTTATTTCTGAGAAATGGCAAAGTTTGCATTTTACACTTTCCACTCCAATTTGTGGCTGTCAATTATTGACTTAAATAGATTCAATTAATGAATATATGTTATATCCAGCATCAACATGCAAAGTATGCTGACACCAGATGCTGTGTACATATAATAATGGAAAATTAATCTGATTCATGCAGTTTAAAGGGACACTATAGTCACCAGAACAACTACAGCTTATTGAATTTCTTCTGGTGAGTAGAATCATTACCTTCAGGCTTTTTGCTGTAAACACTGTCTTTTCAGAGATAATGCAGTGTTTACATTACAGCCTAGTGATAACTTCACTGGCCACTCCTCAGATGGCTGTTAGAGATCCTTCCTGGGTAATGGCTGCCTAAAATGCATCCAAACATTCAGTGTCTCCTCCCTCTGCATGTAGACACTGAACTTTCCTCAAAGAGATTCATTGATTCAATTAATCTCTATGAGGAGATGCTGATTGGACAGGGCTGTGCTTGAATTGGGCTGGCTCTGCCTCTGATCTCCCTCCTTGTCAGTCTCAGCCAATCCTATGGGGAAACATTGTGATTGGATCAGGCCACCACGTATGATGATGTCATCAGACAGCTTGTTTTTCTGAGGCAAACAGCATGCAGATCTACAGCTTCAGGCTTGAATACAGTAAGATTTTGCTATATTTATGGAGGCATGAGGGGCCCAGATGGTGGTTTTAACACTATAGGGTCAGGAATATAGGATTGTGTTTCTGACCCTATAGTGATCCTTTAACTTGGCCTTACCATGCAGCTACATAATGTATCTAAGCAATCTTCATATGAAAATCATAGGCTTTCAATAACATGCACATGTTTAGGAATTAGACACAAAATCTTGTGTCTTGAGCAAAAAACTAGTCAAACTGAAAGTGTAGAAAAAAAAGTGTTTCCAGTTTGGCTATTTTGGCCTAACGTGTGAAATTCAGTTTGACAATTTTCTCTTTCGATAATTAACCCGTAAATTTATATTTACAGACACTGCAGTAGAGAAAATCCAATTACTATAACTTAACAATATTATATTTAAACATATATTTAAGAAATATTGTGGAAACCTCCAGCCTAGTTACCTAGATAAAAGTTCTGTCATGTTTTCTTCATTCATTCCACCAAACACTTTGAACTTCTTCAAGTTGCAGACATGCGTCTTCTCATATTTTCCAAATGTAATGCTTTGAACGATGGCTTGCCTTTCCAACTTTAAAATTAGGTACTGTGAGAGAAGACCAAGCAAATCAATGTATTACATATTACTTGACCAAAAGCAGCACTTGACCAAGACACAACTTTGTTCTAGGTATGTAGGGTTTAGTAAATCTAGTAGGTAATCACTAATCATGTCTGCAGTTAAAAAAAAAATCCACTTACCTGAGGGGGATAATTGCTTTCTGAAGACCATCTCGAAGATTGATCATTGGGTTTATCCACTAAAATGTTCCTTAAAACAGAGAGGAAAAAAAAAACTAAAATTACCATACAGGCCAAATTTACCAGCAGAGAAAAAATGGAAATGGGCAAATTAAGCTTGCTAATTTTTTGCATTACTTTGTGAAGAATTAAAGGACCCCTAAAGTCCCCCAGGCCAATTCATCTCAGTGAAGTGACCTGGGCTCAGTAGCCCTTTAGTTTTAACCTTGCAACTTAAAACTGCTTTATTGTTTTTTTAACACATAGGGAGACCTATTTAACTAGAGGCAGGGACACTAAAGCATTTGGTATACAGGTTTGGACTCCATTACCAGTGGATTTAATATTTAAATGTTTTAAAATTGTGCTACTATTTCTAGCAAGATCTTTGCATTTTAGACAAAACTTAAAGGGACACTATAGTTCCAGTGAGACACCGAGGCCACCTATCCATCCTGCATGCAAGATTGGCAAAAATGAATCCAACAAATCTGTGTTGATGTACAACGATGATACTATATGATATTTCAATATTCTTTGGTCATTTTTGTTGCTTGGTTATCCAACAGCAAGCTTAATTTGTATAAAAAGATTATAAAAAAGGAAAAAGTTAAATTGTGTTGCTGTGGAAAAATGAAATGAAGTACAAACTCACAAAAATAAAGCATGCAGCAGCACAAAGTTTATTGATTTCTAAGAGTGTCACCATTAAAACCCTCACACAGTAAATTTGCCTTAAACAAAAATAAATAAATAAATAAATAAAAGTGTTTTCATAAAACACTTTTAGATTAACCCTTCCTGTGGTGATCCATCACACACACAAAAAAAAAAAATATTTAAAAAAAGCACAAAACTTAAATGTGTTACAGCACCGAAGTTCTCCCTGCAGCCCGATCCTCCGAGGCTGAAATCAACAACCCTCATTTAAGAGACAGAAAGGAGAGTATAGGCGGCATTTCCAGGCAAGCAAATGATGCCAAAATAATGTGACATCATTACACTCTGTATGAACGTTTCGTAGTGAAACACTCAACATACAGACTCCAGACACCACGACAACTTTAAATTACTGAAGTGGTCATGGTGCCTGAAGAAACCCTTTAAGAAATGTGTTAAATCATTTAGGATGGAATGTGATAACTTAATATTTCAAATAATCACTGGTGCCTGAAAACCAACAAGTAATTGTTACAAAAAAGGTCTTTAGTGGAAACTGTTCTCATTTAAAAAAACAAGTACCTTGTGGTCACAATGCAGTCTATTTGGAAATCTTGGCTGAATTAAAGGGACACTATAGTCACCCAGACCACTTCAGCTCAATGAAATGGTCTGGGTGCCAGGTCCCCCAGGTTTTAACCCTTCCGATGTAAACATAGCAATTTCAGAGAAACGGCTATGTTTACATAGCAGGGTTAATCCAACCTCTAGTGGCTGTCTTCCTGACAGCTGCTAGAAGCGTTTCTGCGACGCTGGATGCGAAATATGCATCCAGCGTGCAGAACGTCCATAGGAAAACATTGAGAAATGCTATCCTATGGACTGTTTGAATGCGCGCGCGGCTCTTGCTGCGCATGCGCATTGTGCTCCACTCGGGAGCTGACGTCAGCGAGAGAAGAGAGGTCACCAGCGCCGAGGGAGCTCTTGTTAATCCCTGGTGGTCCAGTGGCATTGGCTTAGCTGTGGGAGGGGGGGGCAGCAAGCGTTTACTCTCCTCCCAGCAGCTCCTCCAGCCTGCGACGCTGGATGCGAAATATGCATCCAGCGTGCAGAACGTCCATAGGAAAACATTGAGAAATGCTATCCTATGAACTGAGGACTGGGACACCCAGCCTGCTTTTTATTACAAAAAGGTACACACAGGACACTCCCAGGGGGAGGATGAAATTAACCAATCACATACATGGTACCACCCCCACGTCTCCTCCCCTCAGATAAACATATAACCTAATTATAGCATACAGTAAAAATACAGTTTTTACACATACACTGTAACTTTAAAACTATACATTCAATCTCCATAAAAATATCATATTCAGACTCCGCATACATCAAACATAAACACTTCCAAAAATCAGCCAAATCCCTCCAGTGGATCAAAAGTTAGCTGGAGGTCCCTTTATGACCGACCGCAAGCACAATTTCCTGCCCAAAACAGTTCCATAGATTTGGGCTGTGCGGCCGGTCAATTTCATGCCGAAAAACGACTAAGTCCCATTTCGAACGGGACTTAGTCTCTGGAGCTGAAAAACGACGTGTAGAAGAAGGTAAGGGTCAGCGGTGTTCGGTAAAATGTATAGCCGATTTCAGTTCCATGAATTTGGCTGCACATACCGCTGACCTCGTTCGAATGAACAAAGATGGCCGCCGCCACGTGTTCGTTTGTCGAATGGCGGCCACTTCGAATACTTCGGCTGCATCCGAAGTGCCCATTTAAAGCTGCAGCACTGTTCCAAATTATTTAAAGGGACAGTCTTATAAAATCTAGGGATCGACCGATTATCGGTTTTACCGATATAATCGGCCGATATTCGGTATTTTCGGCAATATCGTTATCGGCCAATAGGGATACCGATATTGCCGATAATACCTCCCAGGACCGCCAGGCTCATTACAAGCCCGGCGGTCTTGGTGGGGGCGGGCAGCAAGCGTTTACTCACCTCCCAGCAGCTCCTCCAGCCCCCCAGTGTAAATCTCGCGAGACCCGCGGCCAGCTCTGACGGCCGCTGGTCTCGCGAGATTTACACTGGGGAGCTGGAGGAGCTGCTGGGAGGAGAGTAAACGCTTGCTGCCCCCCCTCCCACAGCTAAGCCAATGCCACTGGACCACCAGGGATTAACATATCCCCCCTCCCTGGCAAGGCAACAAGCAGGGAGGGGGACAACAAAAAACTAATAATAATAATTAAATATATTTATATATATATATATATATATATATATAAAAATCTAAAATAAAAAAAATTTAATAAAAAATGCCCCCTCACAAATACACTCTTATTATACACATGCACTACACAAACACACTGTGTATATAATTCAGTGTGTTTGTATAGTGTGTGTGTATAATGCACACTACACAAACACACTGCATTAGATACACACACACACACTATACAAACACACACACACACACACTATACAAACACACACACACACACACACACACACACTATACAAACACACACACACACACACACACACACTATACAAACACACACACACACTATACACACACACACACACACTATACAAACACACACACACACTATACAAACACACACTATACAAACACACACACACACACTATACAAACACACACACACACACACTATACAAACACACACACACACACACTATACAAACACACACACACACACACTATACAAACACACACACACACACACACACACACACTATACAAACACACACACACACTATACAAACACACACACACACACTATACAAACACACACACACACTATACAAACACACACACTATACAAACACACACACTATACAAACACACACACTATACAAACACACACACTATACAAACACACACACTATACAAACACACACACACACACACTATACAAACACACACACACACACACACTATACAAACACACACACACACACACACTATACAAACACACACACACACACTATACAAACACACACACACACACTATACAAACACACACACACACACACACACTATACAAACACACACACACACACACACTATACAAACACACACACACACACACACTATACAAACACACACACACACACTATACAAACACACACACACACACACTATACAAACACACACACACACACACACACACACACTATACAAACACACACACTATACAAACACACACACACACTATACAAACACACACACACTATACAAACACACACACACACACACACTATACAAACACACACACACACACACACTATACAAACACACACACACACACACACTATACAAACACACACACACACACTATACAAACACACACACACACACTATACAAACACACACACACTATACAAACACACACACACACACTATACAAACACACACACACACACACTATACAAACACACACACACACTATACAAACACACACACACACTATACAAACACACACACACACTATACAAACACACACACACACACTATACAAACACACACACACACTATACAAACACACACACACTATACAAACACACACACTATACAAACACACACACTATACAAACACACACACACACACACTATACAAACACACACTACAAACACACTGCATTATATACACACATTATACAAACACACTGCATTATACACACACACACTATACAAACACTGCATTATATACACAGTGTCTTTGTGTAGTGTGTTTATATAATTCAGTGTGTTTGTGTAGTGTGTTTATATAATTCAGTGTGTTTGTGTAGTGTGTTTATATAATTCAGTGTGTTTATATAATGCACACTACACACACTCTGCATTATATACATACACTATACAAACACACACACTGCATTATATAAACACACTACATTCACTATACACACACTACACAAATACACACACTCTGCATTCCTTATATACACACACTACACAAACACGCACACTTTGCATTTAGTATATACAGCATTCACTTTACACACACACTGCATTCACTTTACGCACACTACCTACACACTACACAAACACTCTGTTTTCATTATATACACACTAGACAAATACACAATACACACTGCATCCACTACACACACTAGACAAATACACACTGCATCCACTACACACACACACACACATCCACTACACACACACACACACATCCACTACACACACACACACACATCCACTACACACACACTACATCCACTACACACACACTACATCCACTACACACACACTACATCCACTACACACACACTACACAAACATACACAGCTCCCCTGTCATCCACTACACGTGGCATGTATATTTTGTGCATTTACCTTTAGAAATAGTTTTTATTTTACAAAATGGTAAATGTACAGAATATCGGCAAATTATATCGGCTATCGGCCTAAAAGTTCACAGAATATCGGTATCGGCTCTAAAAAATCAATATCGGTCGATCCCTAATAAAATCCAATCTGCTAAAAGAGTCTTTAACAGGTAATACCTTCCAGGGGCCATAGTCTTAAAGGGTATTGTTACCCAAAGTCTCAATATGGCCCCAGACAGTTCTTAAAGGGCCAGCAGCAGCCCAATATAGGTTAATAAGTTTTCAGGGGCACAATCTTCCAGGGGCCATAATCATGAGGAAGGAGGCTGGCAAATAGGCTTCTCCACAATCCAGGGAAGCAGGGCAATTTTCCATTTAAAGGGCCAGTTACAAATAGCGATTTGTAACAGACAGGAATACAAACATTAGGGTTAATCCAGCCTCTAGTGGCTGTCTCATTTGCAGCCGCTAGAGGCGCTTATGACCGTGATTTTCACAGTGAGAAGACACCAGCGTCCATAGGAAAGCATTAAGAAATGCTTTCCTATGGACTGACTGAATGCGCGCGGATGACGTCGGAAGAGGGAGGAGAGTAAGGTAAGGAGAGTAAGGTAAGAATTTAACCTGTTCCTCGCCCTTCAGCCTGGCGGGAGGGGGACGCAGAGTGTAGGGGGGACCCAAAGACCCTATAGAGCCAGGAAAGTGAGTTTGTTTTCCTGGCATGATAGTGGTCCTTTAAAACCACCATCTAGGCCCCTGCATATAGTAAAATCCTACATGTATTTAAGTCTGCTGTTGGCTCTGCCCCTTATCTGATTCGCTAAAGCCAATCACAATGCTTTCCCATAGGATTGGCTGAGACTGTCAAGGAGGAAGATCAGGCACAAGTCAAACACAGCCCTGGCCAATCAGCATCTCCTCATAGAGATGCATTGAATCCATGGAACTTTGTGAGAAAAGTTCAGTGTCTCCATGCAGAGTGTGGAGACGCTGTGCAGCTCTGCCCCAGGAAGCACCACTAGTAGCCATATGAGGATCCAGTGAGGGTATCCCTAGGCTGTAATCTAAACACTGCATTTTCTCTTTTTGTATTTACAGCAAAAAACCTGAAGGTAATGATTCTACTCACTAGAACAAATTCAATAAGCTGTAGTTCTGGTGAGTAAAGTGTCCCTTTAAGTTTGTTAGTTTGTATTAACAGGAACAGGTAGAAAATTAGCTTCTATTAAATCTTTTAGCTCTGTAGTTATAGTGCTACCCAAATAGTTTAACCTGGCGCGGTTTTCGGGGAGCCCAGTATCTTGTACAAGTTTAATTGTCCTTTTGCTCATTTTTTGCTAATAATGTGGATTTCTCTAAATTTATTGTGTATCCTGAGACTTTGGAGCAGTTTATATCCTTCAATAGTTCTGGGACCGAGATGTTTGATTCTTCTAATGTTAGTAAGATGCCATCTGCGTAAATATTTAATTTTGTTTGTCCTAACAGATTCGTGAATCCTTTGATTTTTTTTTTTTGTTTTGTCTTATTAAAATCGCTAAGGGTTCTAACACCATTATGTACAATAGAGGGGAGAGAGGACACCCTTGTCTGGCCCAGTTTTTTATATTAAAATTGAAAACCGTGTTTACTGCATAAAAGCCTGAAGGGAATGATTATACTCACCAGAATACAATGAGCTGTAGTTCTGGTGACTATAGTGTCCCTTTAAATTTATCTTTAGTCCAGCCTTGAGGTGGTCTCCAGTCAGCAGACTAATATGCTCATGTACATACTATTACTCAAAGTGGGCAACCAGTGATAGAAAGATCAGGCTCATGAGGACCAACTGCCTTTTATGACAAAAAAAACTCTGCACTTGTATTTCAATAACCTGCGACACAATCAGAAACAGTTAAGTGAAAAAACTGTAAAACGGATTACTTTAAAAAAGGTTTGAGGTTTTTTGTTTGTTTGTTTTTTTTATCCAAAGGACTTTGAGACTACACATGCTAGGTATTTTAATGTCTACATAGTTAGGTCCAAAGATCTTTTAAAAAGTGTACTCTGCCAAAAATCTACTTCATGTTTGGCAAAGGGATCTGCACACAATCCAGTGTCTAGCTTATATAATGAAATTAGGGAATACAACATAAATAGCATTTGCAAACAAATTCTTATGTACTTCATCGAATACCCTGCAATTATAGTCCTTGCACGGCTTAAAAGGGTAGTGCTATGGTAATCCAGGAGTGTGAATTGCACACTAAATTCATGTGTGCCATGTGCGAGCCAAATATATTTAATAGTCAAATATTCTGTAGATTAAGAAAAGTCCCCACGCTTTACCCTATAAAAGGCTTCCCCCGTCAAACTCACCTCAGTAGTAGCAAGAATACACCCCTAAGCCACACAATGTAAGCAAAATTTTTATTTAGAGGGGGGGAGATTTGTACGGCCACCATATTAAGAAAAAAATAAAATTTACGGTAAGTAAAAATTTGTTTTTTTTCTGACATATGGTGGCAGTACGTATGGGATATAGGAAGATTCCCAATCGGGTGGGCTTTATGCCTAAACAGCGTGAAGTACCTATGCTACAACGCAATTTTAGAGGCAGAGAGTACATTTAGCCTGAAAATGCCTGACGTTTTTTACGGTGCTAAAACTGACCAATAAGCAGCCATGCAGATTTCTTTGGGTGAAGCAAGAGCTTTTCTCTGCCCACTTAGTGGCCCATTGCCTTTGTGGAATGTGCTGTGAAAGACGCTGGCGAATCAAAACTACTGAAGCGTAGGCCATTATGATTGATGAAATAACGAGAAATAGATTAAGAGAGGCTTCATTCCCCTTAAAACTTCGCTAGAAGTTGACAACAGGTGATCTGATCTTCTGAATTCGGATGATATTGATGGGTGCATCTGAAATGCCCTTTGAATATGCCATCTAGTTCCAGCGGGGAGGTGGCATAATTATAAAAGGCTGAGTCGATTAACGTCTCTAAAAGATAACTCTGGAAGAATTGAAGTGTTCAGATGAAACAACTATCCCCCTGACGGGATGTAAGAAATTCCACTGAAGATGATATCTTGAAGCTCACTTGCTCTCTTGGTAGAGGAATGGCCACTAAGAATGCTGGTTAAGCTTTACCATATTAAAAGGAACCACCTCCAAAGTAAAAGGGGACCTGAAAGACTGAAGAAAGATCCCAGGAGGAAACAGAACTTCCTGGGTGGCCTAGGAAACCTATTGCTTTAAAGTAACTTCTAACCAAATATGAAGACCAATCCCTTCTCAAAAAGAACTTCGGGAATACAATTTGGTCTTAACGTGGAAACCCCAAAACTGTGGAAATCTCCTGCAGGAAGTGCAAGTTTGTACCACCCGGACAAATTAACTAGATGTTCCTTACAAAAATGTAGCAACTCTACCCAAATCTTCATGTAAAATTTAGTGGCAGTACGACTAGAAGATTATATATATTAGTGGACTCTGCTTGGTGGGTCCTTCATCTCCTGAGTCTTCATGAGTCAGTTGCCTTACGTCAATAAGAACCTATTCAACACACTTCCAGCTTGAATGGATTCCAGCACTTCCAGGATATCCAGTCTTCCAAAAGTGTTAGAGATAGGAAGATCTCCAAACTTGAAAGTCATCTCCACCAAGGCCAAAAACAGGCTCGTGTTTGGCCAGTACGGAAAGATTGGTAGAACCACTGCTCTGTCTGTTCACCTCTTTGAAAAAGTCTTGGGAACAGTCTATAGGAGAAAAATATGTAAACCCGGAGAAATACCCTTAAATTGATAGACCAACTATTCAACGTGAACGGTCCTGTACGGAGAGGCAAACCTGAGAATCTTCATCTTCTCCCTCTTTGCCATGATGTCTATCTGGGCACTCCAAATCTCTCTGTAGACTGAACATCTATAGACCATTACTTTTGATCCCAATTTATTTTGCTGAGGTTGTAGGTGATGACATTGTCGACACCTCATGAATGGAAAGGAGAGAGGACCTCCCAGAGATCCTGAGCTCAGTACACCGTTTTAGTACATAGCTGAAACAGACCTTGCCTCTAGTACCACCCTGTATGTTGATGTGAGGGAAACAGTGTCGTGGTCTGACCGCATTGTAATAGGTCCCTCAATCAACCAAGATCTGAATCGGTGAGGGGAGTGAAGAACCGCCTTAAGAGCTCTGAAATGAGTGAACTAATTTTCTTAGGAGCAAGAACGCTGGAAAGATTAGAGAATTTAGACAAGTGACCCAGCCCGTGTTAGATGCATTCGGTGGTGAAAATTACTACATCTACAGGCTGAAAGGACAGACTTGTTGGAAAAAAAAAAACTTGACGTTGTTCACCAGTTTAGCCGATCTTCCGCTTTTTTCAAAGAGAGTCTAGGAGACAGAAATCCAAGATTTCCACACTTTGACCCAGAAGAATTTTCCACTGTAGCAGCCAGATCCAGATTTTGCCCAGTTGACTGCAGGAATTGAATAGTTCAGACATCCCAGCAATCTCATTTCCTGTTCTTATGGAGGAATTTTCACTCTCTTAGTAATTGGATGTAGATGCAGAGGTAATGTTTTAAGGTTAACACGAACCTTAAAAAAAAAAAAAAAAAAAAACTATACTTCCTGAAGAAGAAGTACATTATAGTCTCCGTATCCAACAGTGTTGTTGTAGCGATCTGCTAGCTACCTGGACATACTTAAAAGGGCAACCGTCCCAATTAGCAATAAGTAGCCAAACTCCCAAACAGGGAATGCCTCGTTCCCTAAAATATGCTGTTACGGGAATTGTTTTGAAGAGCAATGAAATCTCTTCAGTCCACTTATTATGGTGTATGTTCAGAAAACTTTTTGAGGGGCCACAATAGGGATATGAGGGAATTCTGAAAATTAGGAGAGGAACCAATTAAATTTAAATTCATAACCAGTTTAACCCCTTAAGGACCAAACTTCTGGAATAAAAGGGAATCATGACGTGTCACACACGTCATGTGTCCTTAAGGGGTTAAAGGAATGATCCGAGCTTGATAACCAGGAGATTCCTGAGGAACACAACGAACTTCGTGGTTCACAGAACCAGATCTCAAACTCATTGAATGCAACAGGAACACGGTTTCTGTAACTAGAGAATCAGATGCTTGGAAGATTATGGATTGGGCAGATTTGAAAAAAGCAAGCTGTGCCCTCTAACTAGATAAAAAAAAACATTGATTGCAAGTAGGTTCTAATTAAAAGCCAGGCAAGAGACATTCAGATATATACTGGTTCCTAAATGCAACCTGGGAATGGTACGCCAGTCATCTACCTCAAAAGGATGAAGTGTTGAGTTAACCCTGCAGGGGAAATGAACCTGCGAACCCCAATGGTTGAACAAGGTCTAAACCCACTGAGCTATCCAAACTTAGTATAGAAATGCAGGATTACGCCTCCAAGCTTCTGGCCGTCTTAAACACCTACCAATGTCGGACCTAGTTCTACCTGTCTTTAAGCAGAGCTTTTTTCCTTTTCCTAATGGAACTGCCGTGCAAGCTTAAGCCACAAGGATAAAAGAGAAACAGCAGATCAACCCATGATCTTGGCCATCATTGTAAAATTTTAATAGTCAAATCCATATAAAGCATGTGACAATCACAATAGAACAGGAAACGGACAAGCTGCTTATCAGGAGACTTAAATAACCTCCATTAACAATTGTAAACAAAGTTATACGTTTTTGGACACTGCTGCAGCTGCCAGCAAAGACCCATACCGAAACCCAGCAGTCTGGAAAGATCGTCTGCAAGAGGTCTCAGCCTTCTTGACGGCAGGGTTTTTAAAGCAGCTACTTCTGCAGATTTTTATGAATTCCCAGTGTACCTGGGGGTGTAACATTTACCTATTTGATGGTAAACATATTAAAAGGCGCGCAAGAATGGCTTGTTCCACAGAGTGTTCATATTTCTGCATATGAGAAAGACATGGGGTCTGAGGAACAAATAACCCTCATTAAAGTTTAGCAGATTTATCCTGCCCCCAGGCCAATTCATAACCAAGGTGATTTGTATGTTTTATAGCCCTATTTAGGTTTAATAAGTATGTAGGGGTTTATAAAACACCCCTTCATGTCTCAGAGATGTTTACACTTGGTCTGATACCAAAAAGTTTATTGTATGTGTAGAAGCCCTATAAATGTGAAAGGGTTTATAAAATACCCCTTCCTGTCTCATTGGAGATTCCATTGGAATAAAAAAGAGCCTCCATTTTCTTTTTTTTTTTTAAATGTGCATAGGGATTAATGCCAGAGCCCAGGTAATGTTTTCTTTGTTTTTCCTAATAAACCTTGTCAGTACATCAGGTGGGAACCAGCTCCACACAGTATGATGAACAAGACATGTAGATAGACATTCGCCAGATATTAATCGAAGGATGCTGCTCTTCAGTCTCTGCAGAACATTTTAAGCAGAGCAGCTGATACACTATTTGATTCTCTGTAAGAATTCAAAGATATAAATGATTACATATACTCTGCTTAATTTTTACCCAAGATATTGCAGCACCTTGGTCATATTTATAAACCCCAGAACCATATTAAGGGGAGTAGTACGGATACAATAAGCAAAAGCCTTGTATAGCAGAGGCATTCCACGGTGTACAAACAGTCTATTTTGCACATACAGTCCACTTTCTACAAAACAATTCCATCCATTACTTGCAATTTAATTAGAACAGATTTTCAAAGCAAACTCGGCGGTTTCCCGTTAGTTCCGGTTCGCGCATGTGCAATAGCGCGTCCAGAAATTCAGAGGAACGCAACATCACCCGGGTGTGCCTTCCAACGCTGTTCGCAGGCACACAGCCTGCAACATAATGAAGGTGTCCCACGGCCCGCCCACACTCACCAAGCCGGAACATACTTGGCGCAAAGTTAAACAGAAAGGGCTCCAGAACCTCCATGGACGGAGCCATGCCGCTCAGCCTACTACCGGGCGGCTATTGGGCTTCCTCCCCCAGATAGGAACCTGTGTGCCTCACCTTCAACAGACGCTCCATCTGTCCCGTGCTGGGACAAGGAAGAACTGGGGTGGGTTTGCCAGGGGAAGCCCTTTATAGTAAAGGGGAGGAACATTTTTAATCACCTATCTTGCAGATGCTTGTCCCAATTAGGACAATATGGCAGAAAAATAGTGGTTAAACATGCTGAGCAAAAAGAGAGTCTGGAAATTAGTTTCATTTTAGTAAATTTCACAGACAAAGTGCTGAATATAAAACTAAGGTGTTATAACTCATTAAAACCATTTTGCTTATAAGCACATAAAATACTTAGAAGGGTGCATAATGAGCATGTGCAATGTTCTTTATCAGTGAAGCATAACATCTTTATAAATTAACCCACTGACATATAAAGTCAATTCACTGCATACATTAGCCCATACATTTCAACAAGGAATACCTACTAAACAGAATGCCATTTGTAAAACAAAATTAAACTGGGTCAAAGTTATCAATTCATCACTGATACCAAACTACAAGCTCTTTGGTGCAACAAGGTCTGTTTTTCAAACAGATTTTTACAAATTAGAAGGGTATATCAGACGTTTGACATCAAACACAGCAAGTGGTGTGGGTTTTATATTTCAGAGCTAAATTTAGGAGATGCTGTTTCCAGCAAACTGTAGATGCTGCAGGACTGTGTGGTCTTAAACTGCATATTTTATATTTGTTCAATGGGAACAGAACAAATATCATTAAAGGAATACTATACATCACCAAAACAACTTTAGCTTAAAGGAAAACTATAGTTTTAGGAATACAAAGTTGAATTCCTAACACTATAGAGCCCTTTTGTCCCCGCCCCCCTCCTTCCCTCCCCCTTAAGGGTTAAGAAAAACACCTTTATTCACTTACCCGATCCCAGCGCAGAAGTCCCTCAGCATTTAATACTCCAAATAATAGTACAAAAAGTCACAATAAGTCTACTCTAAAAACTGAATAATACAATCTGGAAAACAGGCTATAGTTTGGTAACAAGTGATATCAAATCCTTGTATACAATCATCTCCGATAGCAGTAAATAAATATGTTGGAATGTCAATAATCAAATTTTATCTACTCATATAAATTGTATCATTGAAGATATTAACATGATTTTAAAGATAACCATTTTTGGTTCTATGAATTTTTAGTTACAACTACAAGCAAATCTTTTTATGACCAACTGGAAAAATTCTACTTCCTAGGAAGTCCATCCTTGGGTAGCAAACCTAGTGACCTACAGATGATATATGGACAATTTATTTTGTTATGGGACAGTCCACAGTCAGAATGAAATACCGTATATACTCGAGTATAAGCCGAGTTTTTCAGCCCATTTTTTGGGCTGAAAAACCCCAACTCGGCTTATACTCGAGTCAGAGTCTGTATTATGGCAATTTGCATTGCCATAATACAGACTGGGGGGAGAGGGGGGCTGGCAGAGCTGTACTTACCTGTCCTGCAGCTCCTGTCAGCTCTCTCCTCCTCTGCGTGTCCGTTCAGCACCTCGGTCAGCTCCCAGTGTAAATCTCGCGAGAGCCGCGGCTCTCGCGAGATTTACACTGGGAGCTGACAGAAGAGCAGAACGGACGGCGCAGAGGAGGAGAGAGCTGACAGGAGCTGCAGGACAGGTAAGTACAGCTCTGCCAGCCCCCCCTCCCCCCCACTGAACTGCCACTGGACCACCAGGGAAGGAGAGCCCCCCTCCCTGCCATGTATCAAGCAGGGAGGGGGGACGAAATGTTTTTTTTATAAATAAAATAAGAAATAATAATAAAAAAAAGGGGTATAAGGACCACTATGGGGGGGGGGGGTATAAGGACCACTATGGGAGGGGGGTATAAGGACCACTATGGGAGGGAGGGGGTGGGTTAAGGACCACTATGGGAGGGGGGGTATAAGGACCACTATGGGAGGGGGGGTATAAGGACCACTATGGGAGGGGGGGTATAAGGACCACTATGGGAGGGAGGGGGTGGGTTAAGGACCACTATGGGAGGGAGGGGGGTATAAGGACCGCTATGGGAGGGAGGGGGGTATAAGGACCGCTATGGGAGGGAGGGGGGTATAAGGACCACTATGGGAGGGAGGGGGGATAAGGACCACTATGGGAGGGAGGGGGGGGATAAGGACCACTATGGGAGGGAGGGGGGGGATAAGGACCACTATGGGAGGGGGGGGGGTATAAGGACCACTATGGGAGGGAGGGGGGTATATGGACCACTATGGGAGGGATGGGGGGGGATAATGAACACTATGGGAGGGAGAAGGGGGATAAGGACCACTATGAGAGGGAGGGGGTGGGATAAGGACCACTATGGGAGGGGAGGGGGAAGTAAGGACCACTAGGGGAGGGGAGGGTAAGGACCACTAGGGGAGGGGAGGGTAAGGACCACTAGGGGAGGGTAAGGACCACTGGGGGAGGGGAGTGAAGGAACACGGGGGTGGGGAGGTAAGGACCACTGAGAGAGGAGGAGGGGAAGTCAGGACATATGGGGGGGGGAAGGGGGCGGCAAAAAATTTTTTGCCTACGGCGGCGGCAAATATCCTTGCACCAGCCCTGCACACACTGCATTCACACACTGCATTCATGCACACACACACTGCACTCATACACACACACACTGCACTCATACACACACACATACGCACACACTGCATTCATTATACACACACTGTAAATAAATATTCAATTAATATATTTTTTTTAGGATCTAATTTTATTTAGAAATTTACCAGTAGCTGCTGCATTTCCCACCCTAGTCTTATACTCGAGTCAATAAGTTTTCCCAGTTTTTTGTGATAAAATTAGGGGCCTCGGCTTATATTCGAGTATATACGGTACTTTTTCTTTTATGATAACATAGGCGGATGAATGAATCGCTTATCTCGAAATGTTGAAGCCACAACCATATTCAAGAATCACTGCAACGGTATTTTTCAGAAAACACCACACCAGATGCTGATTTGATGGACACACAAATGCATGTTCCGGGGTGGAACCTTTTCAAATCAAATTTTGCACATGGCTAAAGAAACACTCACAAAGAATAGTCAACCTCTGCACTTCCATCGCTATTTTATAAGCCAATCATAAAGCGGGTGGCCCTGAAGACACTTATAGGTAACTGATTGCAGGGCGTCACAATCTGGCGGACCTGTTGTGGGTGAACACGCACCACCTTCTTTTGAAATCTTGAAAGTTCTATTCTGAACATTCCAGATGTTTTGAAGTCATAAGGCAAGCGACAGATGCACACATTCACAAGATTAAAACGCCCATAGGGAGCTTGTAGGCATTCCAAAAGAACATTTGCTCCACATTTCATAATTATTATATTGATCTGTACATACATTTAGCCCTCCCAGAATGGCTTACTACATCGAGAAGAACCACCAGACATGAGAGCCTTTCTGGATTATTATAGGACGACCAGCATTGCAGGCAATAACAAGGAGGAAATGGATAGCCCCATCACCGAAGACGAATTATGTTTGGCTGTCAAGCACTCTCAGAAAGGAAAAATCGCCAGGCTCAGATAAGTATCCATTAAACTACCCAAAAACCATATGAGGATAATTTTTCTTCCAAGGTTAACAAAAGCATTCAAGTGGTTACTGGTGGACAGGAGATTTTGGAGAAAGACTCACGAGCAGCATACATAACTATTACCAAAGGAGGAATAGAACAACACACTGCACCAATTATAGATTAATTTTGTTGCTTAACGACGACTTGAAGTTACCTGCCAAGGTGCTTGCTCTTCGAGTGGGTCTCATCCTGCCGGAGCTGGTTCACAGGGACTAATCTGGCTTTGTCGGAGGCTGGCTAATAAGGGAGAATATGCAGGCAATCAAACTGATTCAACTGGCCAAAACAACGGCTAATCCCCTGCTCCTCTTGTCTACGGATGCCAAAAAGGAGTTTGACGGAGTAGATTGGGGATACATGGTGGCAGTACTGAGAAATATGGTGTTTGGCCCCAAGTGTCTTAGGCGCTATGTGCACTATACCCACAGCTAGGATTCACACAGCTGATGGATGGATCTGCATGAGATCTGCATTTCGAACAGAACAAGACAGGGCTGTATGCTGTCATCATTGCTATTTGTCCTGTCACTCAAGCAGTTTCAGCGAGCCAAGATATCATGGGATACAGAATCGGTAGGGGAGAGCACATACTGATTACATGCCGTTTTTCATTCCCAACTCGGCTGTGTTAATTCAGGTGCTTTTACATTTAGCTGATAACTTCTCAATCTCAGCAGATCAGGGATGGATTCCCATTTCATTGGTGTGAATCTCAGATGAGCCATCTCGGAGTGTGTGGCTAACCCGGGACATGTCCAACCTACATAGGCAAAACTTCTTACCCATTTTGAACCGCTTAACAAGTGACCTGAAGTCTTGGGCCTCCCCGAGCCTTTTGTGGCTAGGGAGGATCTACATAATAAAAAGGAACTTGCTCTAGAGAGCTCTGTATTTATTTCAGACAATACTGATACACTTCAACCGGCACTTCGTCTCAGCACTGCAGTCGTCCATCCTTGGATTCGTATGAAGTGGACAAAGGTTTAAAAATAATTTCAAGAAATATTACTTTACAGACAGGGTAATGGACACATGGAATAGCCTTCCAACTGAAGTAGTAGAGGTTAGCACAGTGAGGGAGTTTAAGCATGCGTGGGATAGGCATAAGGCTATCCTAGATGTAAGATAAGGCCAGGGACTAATTAAAGTCTTTAGAAAATTGGGCAAACTAGATGGGCCAAACGGTTCTTATCTGCCGTCACACTCCGTGTGTTTCCATCACTCGGGATATCTCAATCTTATAGCAACAACTCCTGACAAAAGAAACCTTGAAGCCACCAAGAGTATTGTGAGAATGGGAGAGGGACACCAGCCTATCAAAAGGCTCAATGGATAAGGTAATTATCACTCATCAGAGCTCAATCTGCTCGCACATTCAGTCAAGCTAGGGGTACAATGCTACATATTTTCTGGGCATAACCAAACGTGGCAACATACTGGAGTACACAGGCGGTAGAGAAAATCACAGGATCCACTACTCCATCCACGCCTGACGTGATGCTCCTACAGAACACCTCACTCACATTGTGACTGTACAAAAAGTAATTCAAGAAACATGATTTTACGGCATGAAGGGGCCTGATAACGCTCCTCGAGACAACCCTCTGTCCCCAGCATACAACAATGAATGCAGATAATTGAGGGAATAAATACAATGAAGGAAGCAATTGCTTCTGCCAACCTGACTACCAAAAAACACATAACCATGTGGTAATTCTAGATCCAATACGTCTCCAGAGGACCAACTTCAACACACATCACACCCACGCACTTACCCCACCCCCCCCCCCACCCAGCCCGTATGCCCTTCAATTATGTTTCTCTCTTTTTCTTCTTCTCACTACCATCTTGGTCTTCCTATTCTTCAATCATTACCTGCATCCCATCAGACAAGTAAGTGGCTTACCCTATATTCCCAAGTAGGGATAAGGCATGAGTGGTTGAGAGGCTCATGACTGCTGCACAACAAGAAGGGGAGACGATACCCATGACCCCACCAGAGTGAGCACTTAATCAGAGCATATAAGCTTTACTTGTCACAGTTAGAAATAATCGAAATGTAATCAGTGCCCAGTCAAAAATTTACTCGATCCCTCGGGCTTGACACTTCCGATCCGGTTGCTATTTGAACATTATAATTGGGGAATTGAGAACTGTCCGGGACATATAGGATTCATAGTCTTGTAATGCATATTTGTAAGTTAATGAACACCTGTGTGAGGAACCAGTCCATAAGAGCCCCCACGCATATGATATCCCCAGAGCTAATCGGCACCATGAGCATGCAGACTGCAAAAAAATCCAGCGCTCAGAACTTTAACGAGTGCCATTTTCACTACAGCCCATAGATGAGCACCTAATCTGTAAACAAAAAAAAAAATAGCTCCCACGAGTATAAGCTATATGGGGATATCATATGTGTGGGGGCTCTTTGTGTTTAGGTCATATTTTGTGTTATCCATCTGTGTATCTGATGGATAATTAAATTAGCGGTGTATGTTGCAGTCTTCTCCCAGACACAGATGCCAGGGCGGGATTACATATACCTCTGCTGGAGACTCCATGCTGGTCTTTGTATATCTATGCTGATTTCAATAAAGCTTGTTCTCCTCTTTATTATGTATTGTCTAGTGTTTGTCAAACGGGGCTATAATCACTAAGGCGGCTCTTCTTCCATCTAGAGGGAATCTTATCGGAGATATCCAGTCTAGATATTGAAGCTCCGCTACACTACATACTTCTATTACTATCCAAGGTTGCTTTATTATAAGTGTATATATCTGTTTCAAGCACAATATGTCCTGACAGACATTTTTGCTGAAATAAACTTTTAAAGATAACATATTTGGTGCTGTAAAGTCACACACAGGTGACTTTTGTAAATAAAAAAAGAATCTCCAAAAGGAAGGGCGAGAATATTTGTATGCCTCTCATAATTGAATATATGTTTAGCTTCTAGCGTTATCCCTATAACCCCATTGTACAGTGCTATAAAAATAATAATAACACGCCTAGCTATGATTCTTTATCACAATAGGTGTGTTGGTTAGTGGTTCTGATCTTCTAGGTCAGGGTTTCCCAATCATTGTTCCGCAAGAACAAAATTGGGATTTTGCTGCGATTTGCCCACTGGGTGGCCCAAGCACTTAGGGCCACTGAATAGGTATTGCTAAACAGGGTATTCTTTGTTTTTTTATTGTATGTATTGGGGCTGATATGTATTATGGTCATTGCTGCTGCCCAGGAGTAGTGGGAGGCTGAGCGCAGGACTTATTTTTTTGTATTGGTAATTGCTGAACAGGGGGCCGGTCAGGCCCTTTAAGAATACTAGTATGGGAAGCTGAGAGGGAGTGACACTTCTTCCCAGAAATAGAGCGCACCATGTTTGACAAAATATGTAGGAGGTGGGAGATAGCTGCTGCCCAGCTCACACACCAGCAGCCAGCAACACTCCAAGCAAGCCACCCTCCTGCAGCAAAAAGGTAAGCTAACAGGAAGGTAGCTGCAACTATAAAAATTATGGCCTGTGTGCCAATGGGGCCAGTCAGTGTATATCTGCCTGCAAGTATGTGGCAGTGTATATGCAGACATCCCAGCAATCAAGCACCAACACAACAACAGCACACCCTTGCAAACACAAACATGACATACAAAGACACCACTGAATTCCAAAATTATATACAAACATTTAAACACACCCTTCATTCAAACACCAATACTACACAGAAATGTACATCCGCATTTAAAATCAAACATTACAAACACACGCCTATATTAAATTGCTAAATTTATTTCCAAACACCTACTCTATACACAGAAGCACACCTGCTCCTAAGTACTACAATCTGTTTACTACACACACATATATATACATACACACATAACACACATAACACACATAACACACATAACACACATAACACACATAACACACATAACACACATAACACACATAACACACATAACACACATAACACACATAACACACATAACACACATAACACACTCCTCCCTTATCGACCGGGTTCCGTTCGTACGACCTGGTCGGTAAGTGAGGAGTTAAGTGATTCCTTGCTCTGCTGCGTTCTTCTATGTTCAGGGACATTTCCCCGAAAATAGACAAACGCACAAGAGCAGGGAATCCCTCTAATTCCCACAACGGCTCACACTTACCACCCCACAAGAGAGCTGGTAGTAAGTGCGAGCCGTCGTAAAACAGGTAGGTAGCAAAACAAGAATCACCTGTATATCAAAAAACTAAATTTGCCGAAAAAGAAAAATTATGCTCTGGTAATTAAAAGGTTTGTACTACTTTGCAATTTTTAGTTATTTTTTTCTGGGATTCCACAATGTTGGCACACTATGTTAAAGAGTTTCACAGGAAAATGAATTGGGAAGTCCTGTCCTAGGTCAATATCCTTATGAAGTTGTTAGGGTGCCCAGAGTGTTCCTTTAGTACTGAAACTGCAAGAGAGTTGGAGATTTTTTTTTTTTTCCAGATCACATATTTCTGAATAAATTGTAACTCATAGTTTTACAATTTAAAGCTTAGTGAATAAACACCATACATTTGCTAATGTCTTAGTCATAGCTAGGCTGTATCATATTCCAAATATTCATATATATACAGATGTAAAGAATGGCATAAACAAAATTATTCAGATGAGAGGAATAATAAGGTTATAACGTTGAAGAAACACTATATGGTCAGGAACACATATGAAAGCATTGGATTGGCTGAGCTTGTCAAGGAGGTAGATCAGGCGCAGAGCCAGCACAATTCAAACACAGCCCTGGCCGATCAGCATTTCCTCATAGAGATGCATTGAATCAATGCAACTCTATGAGAAAAGTTCAGTGCTTCCCTGCAGAGGGTGGAAATGATGTGCAGCACTGCCCCATGAAGCACCTCTAGTAGCCATATTAGGAGTGGCCAGTGGGGGCATACCTAATCTGTAATATAAACACTGCATTTTCTCTGAAAACAGTGTTTACTGCAAAACACCTAAAGCAAATGATTATATTTACCAGAACAAATAAAACAAGCAGTAGTTGTTCTGGTGACTAGAATATCCCTTTAAGGACAAAATAAACATGCACACATTTACCATAATATAGCATTCCCTGGAAATTACATATTTGTCTTCTATAAAAGACAGATGTGAGCTACTGTATTTTAGCTTTGTGATATACTAGAAACACGGTTTAGGCAGATTCTGCAGTCACACTCCTACAATGTGACATGGAAAACCAAAAAAAAAAAAAGGTTGCAGCCTATGTGCCCTTCAAATGAGCTCAATGTTGTGTTTGCTGGCCTTGTTTACTTTTCGTAGCATCCAAGTTCACCTAATGTGTTCTTCCAGACAAGGTCAAGTCTGGGTTATTGCTAGTTGTGTTAATATGACATTTAAAAGACGTACATGTTCTGATCAAGGATATCTCTCACAATATCAAAATGTAGTAAGTACATCAAGACATTCCAAACACGTAAAGCACTTCAGAATGTTTAAAGGAGTAACTCCAAGCATCACAGCTTGCTGTACTGGTTAGGGTGCCTCTCATGATAAGGAATCAAACCTCTTTTTTTTTTTTTTTTTTTTTTTTTTAAACCTCTCAATTTTATGGACACCCATGCATATGCACAGCGTATTCACAAGGCTTCTTCAATAAGAAGCTCTTTATTGGGAAGGGCACTAGTTGCAATACACACACTAGTTCAAGTCTTATTTCATATACCCTCATAGAAAACATGAGAAATATGTTTGTTTTTGTGGTGGAGAATATATCTGCTAAATTGTAATTTTCATTTTACAGTGTTTTCTTTAACACTTTTCTCCTAAAACTATTAATACTGGCTTGTGAATCTATTTTTAAAAGGCATAACAGGAGTTTATTAAAACATAAGTTAGAAAAAAAAAGGGGTGTTTTCCATCAAATGGCAAAAAAGGAACATTAAAACGAACACTCCAAGCAATACAAGACACCTATAATGGAGTACCCTGAGACCTTCCTAGAGTTAGCAAACGGTTTTAGAATAATTTGACAACTTATCTGTGGTCTGTCGGGTACCCACTGCTACCTGAAGCTCCACTGAGCTATGCAAGCCAGATTCTAAGCTTAAAGGATCGGCAATGTCAGACTTAGCTTCCAGTATCAGGTGCCCAGCACACCCCAGATACATTGTTTAACCGTTCTCAAATTGTTTGACTACTTGCGCTACAAACATTACAGCAGGCTGTAGTGGTTATTTTGTTGTGCTCCAGCAATTATCAATACATACCTTGGAAAATACTTTTATCTATGCTCTTAATTTAAGTTAACAGATATGCCAACATAAGGAGACATGCTTAATCTCCACAGAACCCATTTGGGACGGTTTTAAAAATACAATACACTAAAACAAGATGAAGATCAATGTGTGTTATTTTGGATACATGTTTTTCTATTGCGGACACCAGTCTCAAACAAAACATAAAAAAATGCTTGTGGACACTTGAAACATCTCCACATTCAAAGTGTTATTATTTACATGATGACAAAAACACAGGGCTGTTCACTAAATTGAGCATTGTCCTGAATTTCAAAATTAGGACGGTTTTCAGTTCCACTAACTTGAAATACACCCTGAAATCGCTATAAATCACACATCAGTCAATAAATGATAGTTAAGCAGCATCAAAAATGAAGTAAATAGAACAATTAGCTAAGTGTGATCTAATTCCCATGTCCCAAAGTTTGCAAGGCTTTTCTTAACAAGTTTTGTTGATGGCCTCTTTTACACCATAGTCACTGGTAAAATCCACATTAACCATAAAATAAGTACACAGTCATAACATATGTATACATTATATAGAGACAGTGCGTGGGAAGATGTTTTGTAGTTACTCCATACTTTGAATTTATCACAGTATTGCAACTATACAAGTTCCAATAGCCTTTCAAAGTTAATCCCAGAGAGGTAGACAGAGTATTGGCTATATTTAAAGGAGCACATATTGACATTGACCATGATGTAGATCAGGCATTGGCAACCTTCGAACTGCAGATGTTTTGGACTACACCTCCCATGATGCTTTGCCAGCATTATAGCTGTAAGAGCATTGAGGGAGATGTAATCCACAACATCTGGAGTGCCAAAGGTTGCCTACCCCTGATGTAGATCATTGTAAACAGCCCTCTGCCTGCTTCTAGTGACCGCAGACAGAAACAGCCAGAGCTGCATGTCAGACACAGGACACAGGTCTAGCAGGACAGTTATTAGAAGTGATGCCATTAGCACACAGGAAGCTCTCATAGCTCAGTATATAGAGTGCAATGTGTTAAAATACTCAGAATACACACAGCGTATGGAGCATGCCTGCAGGACTATAGCAGCACGCTGTGTGTGTATAGAATATAGAGAGAGAGGAGGGGAGCACAGTGTCCCCCGTGCATGGCACAGAGTGCTGTGACTAGGCAGGCTGGGGGTGGCGGCCTGGGTACTGCCATGGTGGGCTACAGGCTGGCCCGGACTCTGGTACTCACTCAGGCAGGTAGCTGGATGAGAAGGAGCTCCACTTGTACACAGTGTAAGCCAGCACTCTGCACTCCGCCGCCGCCGCCGCCGCCGCCGCCGCCATCTTGTCAGCAATAAGCTGGGGGGCGGAGCCTGGTGTCCTGCTAAAGTTGGTTCCCTGTGTGATGTGTTAGCACATCTCTCCGATGCAGCCAGCAGGCCGTGCGAGGTGGGCGGGGCCGACTCTGTGTGTGTGTGTGTGTGTGTGTGTGTGTGTGTCTGAGGTGGGCGTGGCGACGGAGTCCTGTAAGGTCAATAAATCATCCATCCCAGTGTACAACGCTTGCACGTGACATCTCCTAGGC
Source organism: Pelobates fuscus (assembly GCF_036172605.1). Classification (NCBI taxonomy): domain Eukaryota; kingdom Metazoa; phylum Chordata; class Amphibia; order Anura; family Pelobatidae; genus Pelobates; species Pelobates fuscus. The sequence continues at coordinate 244,802,094 of NC_086319.1, read as the reverse complement.
AAAAAGAAGCAGGCTGTGCCCTTAATGTCTATGAGAAGCAATAGAAAATATGTCTGCATTTATTTTTTTCTAATCTCATGTGATTAGCAGACTGCTCTCTTGTTTATTCCTTCATCATCCCCTGCTAATAAAACAGGTCCCCCCTCATCATATATTCTTATTAAGTCACCTCTATCAACCCTTTCAGTCCCACATCAACCAGCACATTGTATCACCCCACCACTGAAAGAGTTATTAAATGACTTCTGCACATGGCATCTCTGCAGGCCTCCCAACCTCCCAGTTTAGAAGGACAGTCCCTATTTTAGGGTGCTGTCCTTCCGCCCCAGAAAGTGCATCATTAGATTGCTGTGTATTGGGACTCTGCAATGAGCATTGAGAGCGCTCACTGCACTGGGTGACCAGATTCTGAAAATAAAAAAACAGGACACCCATTAGCGATACAAAAATAGCTATAAAAAAAAAACTAGAAGTCTTCAACCTATTCATGGCCAGAAGTGGCTGTTACAACTCATCCTCTTCCTGGTTCTCAAATGTGTGTCTTTTAATTTACATTTTGTAGGAGCATGATCAGAGCACACACATAGCCTAGACTAGGGCCATCGTAACAGCACAATAGGACCCAGGGCAAATCAATGCACTGGGGCCCTGCCTACGCAACCACTCACAGGAATAAAAATACAAATTATCAATAACATTCAGTTTATATATTTATTGGTACCTCCAACAAATACAATACATACAAAGACAGACTGCTGAATAAACACAGAGACTGACTGCTGAATACATACAGACAGACTGCTGAATACACACACACTGCTGAAATCACAAAGACTGCTAAAAACATACACAGACTGCTGAATACACATACACACAGACTGCTGAATACACATATACAGAGACTGCTGAATACACATACAAATAGACTGCTGAATACACACAGACAGGCTGCTAAATACACACACACATACTGCTGAATAAACACATACACACACACACACACACAAAGACTGCTAAAAACATACACACAGACTGCGGAATATATACATACACACAAACTGCTAAATGCACACACACAGACTGCTGAATCCACACACAAACTGCTGAATACATACACACACACATAAAGACAAACTGCTGAATACACACAGACTGATGAATACACACACACACACACACACACACACAAAACTGCTGAATACACGCAGACTCTGCTAAATAAATATACACAGACTGCTGATGGCACACAGACAGGCTGCTGAATACACACACAGACAGGCTGCTGAATAAATACATACGGACAAACTACTGAATACACAGAGACTGCTGAATACACACACACACACACAGACTGCTGAATACACACACAGGCAGACTCCACTGTGGGATACAGTGAGTGTGTGTAGGGGTGATGTTTGTAGGGGTTCAGTGTGTGCGGGGGTGCTGTGTGTATGAGGGGTTCAGTGTGTGAAGGGGTTCAGTGTGTAAAGGGGTTTAGTGTATGTATGGAGGGGTTGAATGTGTGGGAGGTACTGTGTGCGTAGGGGTTCAGCGTGTATGTGGAGGGGTTCAGTGTGTGGGGGTGCTATGTGGGGGAGGTGCTGTGTGGGGGTGTTCAGGGGGTGTAGTGTATGGAGGTGTGCTGTGTGTGTAAGTTTAGTGTGTGGAGGGGTTCAGATTGTGGGTGGGTTTCGGGGGTGCAGTGTGTGTGTGGAGGTGTTCAGTGTGTGTGAAGGGGTTTAGTTTGTGCAGGGGAGCAGCATGTGGAGTGGTGCTGTGGGGGGTGCAGTGTGTGTGTGGAGGGGGTGCAGTGTGTGTAGCAGTTCAGTGTTTTGGGGGGGCTGTGTTTGAGTGGAGGGGGTGCCGTGTGGGGGGGGGGGTGTAGTGTGTGTAGGGGTTCAGTGTGTGTGAAGGGGGTGCTGGTTGTGTGGGGGGGTGTAGTGTGTGTAGGGGTTCAGTAGGTGTGGTTGGTGCTGGTTGTGTCGGGGTGTAATGTGTGTAGGGGTTCAGTGTTTGTGTGGGGGGTCAGTGTGTATGGATGGAAAGGGTTCTGGTTGCCTGGGGGGTGCTGTGTGTGTGGGGGGGGGGCGGTGGGGAGTAAGGGAACAAATGTATATTTATATAAAAAATAATAATAAAGCTTGGTATTACCCCTCCCCCCTTTTCTCCTGACCTTTGGCCGGGGGAGAGGGTGGACGACTTTTCAATCCCTGGTGGTCCAGTGGTGGTGTGTGCTGATCAGCTTGCAGCTCCTCTGGAGTATCCTCCCGCGAGTACAGGGCTCTATCCTCCCGCGAGTACTCCGACCTTCCTGCTCGTGGGAGGGGCGTTCTGCTTCCCAGGACTTGGATCCCTACCTCTCTCTCTCTGCAGCAGCAAAATGATGGTAAGGGAGAGGGTGACCAAACTTCCCGGTTTTAACAGGGCTTGCAAAAACCGGGACATTTATGCATCCAACATATCTCCGTGTGTCTCCCGCATGACGTCACACACACGCCAATGTCGTCATCAATGTGGGCGGACGTGGGGCTATAAAGTGGATCCACAGTGGCCGGCATCCATCAACATGTTGCTGGAATCAGGTACACAGAGGCATGGCCGCTGAGCGCAAAGACCGCAAGGTGAGGATGAATATGTTACAGTTGGACAACAAATCAATGAACTAGCGGTCATTTACATTCACACTGTGCTGAAATGCTCAGTTTCAGCACAGTGTGAATGTAAATGACCGCTAGTTCATTGATTTGTTGTCCAACTGTAACATATTCATCCTCACCTTGCAGTTCTTTGGGTGGACCAGTCCCCTTTATAGGTGGCACCAGTGATACGATTTCTCTCACTGGCCCACCAGCATTCTGCTTCACAGGTTGCCGATGATGGAGTATATGTCTGGAACTGAACTGGCTAAATGGACACTCTAGTCACCAGAAAAACGACAGCTTAATGGCTTTTTAATGTAGTGCAGTTTTTTTAATGTAAACAAAGTATTTACATTACTGCCTAGGGACACCTCCAGTGGCAGCCAATCACATGGCCACTATAGGTGCTTTCTGGGTCTGTGCAGCACTGACATTCAGCATATCCACACCCTACATGGAGACACTCAACGTTCCTCATAGAGATGTATTGATTCAATGCATCTCTATGAGCAAATGCTGATTGGCGCAGAGTGGTGTTTTGCAGTGCATGCTCAATAGCCTACCAATGCTTTCCTATGGGGAAGCATTGGATTGGCAGAGATTGTCAATTTTAAAGATTTCAGCCTTGGAGGTGGAGCAGGGTGGAGCCAGTCTCGAGTGATCCGCACGGTGCTGGAATAATGGTGAATAAAACTACCTTTTAAATTGCTTATACATGGGGCTTGAGGCCTAAACTGTGTTTTCATGCTTGTATTCCTGTCACTACAGTGTTCCTTTAATATATACACACCGAAGGCCGGCGCTTCCTATTGGCGACTTAGGCCTAGGGTGCACCGGCCCAGGGGGCCCCAGATTTGAGTGACCCAGTAGGAGAGAAGCGCACAGCACTCCTTCCTACCTGTTATTCAGTGTAGCGTGGCCGGGCGGAGCGGACCGCGTTACAGGAGCTTCAGTTTCCTGTAACCGGCCAGACTGACAGGAAGTGCTCACTGAGAGAGCACTTCCTTCCAGTCCGTCCGGGTTCAGGAAACAGAAGCTCCTGTACCGCAGTCCTCGCTGCCCGGCCACGCTACACAGGGAGGTAGGAGGCACAACAGCGAAGGGGTTTAGCACCAAGGGGAGGGGGAGAGAGGAAACTTAAAGGGGGGGGGGGGGGAGGAAAGACCACTAAGGGGTAGGGGGGAGAATAGTGACCACAAAAGTGGGGGGGACCTGGCACCCAGACCACTTCATTGAGCTGAAGTGGTCTGGGTGACTATAGTGTCTCTTTATTATCCAACTCTTGTCACCTCAGATTATAGCTCGACACATCATTGGATGAAAAGGTTCCACAAGAAAGGAAACAGCAAAATATCATTAAAAAATTAGTCTTGCAGAATGTAATATCTAAATTCAATCTATTTGACATTTGGAGAGTAAAACACCCGATGAAAAGGAGTTTACGTTTTACTCCAAACCACATTATTCTAGAATATATCATTTTTGGTCAAATTACAGTTAATTCAGCAATGTCATCTAGTTAAAATTGAGGCTATTACTTGGTCGAACCATTCGGATGTGGCTATGGAATTAGGATTTTATCACATGACAGGAGGCTTCGTATTTTGCATAACTTTCTTTACTTTATGCCTCCAGCAGCACAAGTCAATCAGAAAACTTTAAACCAATCAGTAACAGGCATCGCATCCATATATAAAGCCCTGACAGTCACATGATTTCCTCTTTCTTTGCTGCTTCCAGCCAAGGCACAGGTCAGAGTATTAAGCTCTCAACTGTTTTTCTATATATAATGCAAATTGATCTTGTGGTCCCTTTAACTTGTTTTGGTATTGTACCTTTTCTTTTCTTCCCCCTGTCTGGGGCCTCCCTTTTCATCTGCCTCCTCTATTTCCCCTGCTAAATCCATCCTTATCCCTGGACTGTTAGGTGGGTTTTTTCCCACTGTGTTTCCCCTGCTGGGATCTGTTACTGTCTGCTTGCTTGCCTGTTTGTCCCTCGCGATTCGCGGCATTTTACTGCGATCGTGCGGGACCACCAGGCTCCTCTAAGGGTCCCAGGGTACCGAGGGGTGGGTAGGGGGGCGCGAGGGGGTGCAGACCGAGTCCGTCGGACCGCAATTGCGGGCCGCGGTCGCGGACTGCGCGGCAAATTTGCGCGCGAACGGCGGCCATCTTGGATCTCGCGATACCGCGAGATCCTCGGCGGCCATCTTAGTTTCGCCAGTTCGTGATTCCCACGAACTGGCACAGATTTTCTGCTTCTATTAACGTTTTTATGTGCCATTAAAGTATTACAGTATGTGTGCCATCACAGGTACACCACTTGATTGAAAGAGCAAAAAATTATGATTGCTTTACACTGAAGCTGACAAAATATTCTGTCATGTACACTGAGAAGTTTTGTTGTTTATCCTATTATTTGAATTAATTCTTCATGCTCACATTATATAATGTGTAACTAAACACATTCCTCACTGCAGGTAATCCCTGCAACTCAGTGCTAAAGGGCCACTGCAGATAAGTTACCAGTAGGATGGTATTACACCACACCAGGAACAACTCCCATCAGGCTCAGCACTCTTCTCACTGCAGTTAACCCCTGCAACTCTGTGCTAAAGGCCACTACAGATAACTTACCAGTAGGATGGTATAACACCAAACCAGGAACAACTCCCATCAGGCTAAGCACTCTTCTCACTGCAGTTAACCCCTGCAACGCTGTGCTAAAGGGCCACTGCAGATAACTTACCGTGAGGATGGTATTGCACCAAACCAGGAACAACTCCCATCAGGCTAAGCACACTCCTCACTGCAGTTAACTCCTACAGCCCTGTGCTAAAGGACCACTGCAGGTAACTCACCGTTGGGATTGTATTACACCAAACCAGGAACAACTCCCATCAGGCTCAGGCTGCACTGCCCAATTAGATGAACAAACTGTCAGGATGGCCGAGTGGTCTAAGGCGCCAGACTCAACTCAGAAGGCAATGATGATTGTTACAAAGCACTGAAGAACTACCCAGAAATCACTACAAACAAACAATCAACAACAACAATTTGTTGTACAAGGGTGACCACCACGCCCAATCAAGGGCTTATAACGAAGTACACACAATCCACAATGGAGAAATTTCCACAAAATTTCATACACAAGGGTGACTCCTTACAAAAGCGTACTGAGGTCTTCGATACCTCACATTACCGGGCTTCGTCCCGACCATTACCGGGCTTCGTCCCGACCATTACCGGGCTCCGTCCCGACCATTACCGGGCTCCGTCCCGACCATTACCGGGCTCCGTCCCAATATTAAAGACCGTTCACCCCGGTCGATAAGAGGGTGACCCCTCTTCAGACCACTAGTCAACTCCTAGTGGTACTGATTACTTGGTACCTGGGTGCCCCCCAGTTGTACGTGGAAGCCACTGTGTAGACACATACGCACTGACATATACTCTGTCTCCCCACAGACGGCAAGACATACCTCAGGACGTCAGAGAACCCAACCAAGACCCGGAAGGGCCAAGGACATATAGATATTGGGGTCTAATCCCCACGCCCTAGGACGGGCTGATAACCATGGAGTACGATCTGTTACTGTATGCCAGATCGGAACACAATGGATACATGTATGTCGACAGCACCAAGAAAGGAGAGCTCACGGTGCTGCCAAAGCTCCACAGTACTATACCCAATAAGGGTGACCCCTTGGATAATTTGGAGACTACCGTACCTCCCCATACGGGCTTACGTCCAGACATTCCTGACCGTTCAGCCCAGTCTTATTGAGGGCTACCCCCTCCTCAGACCACTCCAGGAAATCTCTAAGCGGTACTGATGGAAACAGTTCCCGGAGAACCCCAGCGGTATGTGGAGACCCACTAGTGGCAATAAGTGTATTACCGTACCTGACACCTGTCTCGGTACCGCACAGACCGGAAGAGGGTCCCAACATGACCCCAGGATAGTCTTACCCGGTGCTAGTGGCATAGGTACGAAGGGGTGACCACCGCGCCCTTGTCCAGGGTTTCTACCTTCAGAATATGCTCTGGCATTGCATGCACAGACCAGGGCACACTACATGCATGCGTTCCGACACCTCTATGCCCCAATTGGAGGACCCGTACGCCCTTCCCTTAACCGAGAAGGAGAACTCACTATACCGCCAAACTCCACAACTCTAGGACATATAAGGATGAACCATTAGATTATACATAGGGAGACTTTCACGTCTCCCATACCAGGGTACGTCCCGGTCCTACGGAGGGTGTCCTCATTCTCAGACCACTACCCAGATCCTGCGAAAGTGGTACCGATTACGCTTTACAAAAACTAAACTAGAATTGGTACCATAAAGGCAATAAAGCTGATAAAATGCTTTCCAATATATTAAAAAATAGAAAAGCAAGATCAAGAATTGAAAAGATCAAAATTAATCGGCAATGCCTTTAATAAATTCTATGCACAACTTTATAGCCTCTCCTCCAGCCTCCAAGAATCAGAAATATCTAAATATTTGGACAGGATTGAGTTGCTCACACTTACAGATGATCAGCAGAAATAATAAAATGTATTATTCTCTGAATATGAGGTCACTTTATTAATCAATCATCTTAAGCTGACTAAAGCTCCAGGTCTTGACTGCTATACTAACTTTTTTTTTTTTTTTAAGAAGTTTAAAACCGAGCTTTAGGAACATCTAGTAGACACATTTAATGAGATTAGACAAACTGGCCTTCCATTGAAAGAATTATTACGGGCCAATATCTCATTAAAAAACAATATCTCATTAAAAACAATATTAAAAACAGATAAGGTCCCTACTAATCTAGCCAATTACCGACCTATATCTCTTATAAACTCAGATACTAAAATTTACTCTGCTGTTGCGAATAGACTAAAATCAATTATCCCGTCTTTAATTCATCACGACCAAATAGGCTTTGTTCAGAATCGAAATCCAAGTAACAATACTCAAAGACTGACTGGCTTTATTAATTATGTAACAAGGAGCAAGATTCCTCTGCTGGCCCTGTCATTAGATGCTGAGGAGGCGTTTGACAGGGTCAGTTGGAGTTTTATGAAGCAGACTTTGGACAAATTTGGATTTGTTGCTTCCATCAAAACTGCAATAATGTCTCTCTATTCTAGTCCAATGGTGAAAACCGTGGGCCCTGGCATCTCCGCAGATTGGTTCATAATTTCTAATGGGACCAGGCAGGGATGCCCCCTTGCTCCACTTTTATATATTTTGACACTTGAACCACTCGCAGTGAGTATAAGAAACAACTATCAAATTAATGGAGTCATCATGGATCATTCTGATTTTAAGATCAGCCTCTATGCTGATGATATAATATTAACATTGACAGATCCCGTCACATTGCTAGGGACCTTGATCTTAGAGTTAGAAGATTATAGTAGAGTCTCAAATTACAAATAAAATGATGGTAAATCCCAAGTTATGCCCATTAACTTAGACTCTATGACAATTAACAGACTATCAACTAAGTATCCCTTTACTTGGTCACCACAAGGTTTTAAATACCTTGGGATTTATTTTTCCTCCAACCTAAAAGAAACGATAGATAAAAACGTGGATAATCTTCTAAAAGAAACTAGTGAAAAATTACTGAAAGAGTGGAGAAATATAGGAATTTCCTGGTTAGGAAGAATAAATATCATAAAATCATTTATTTTACCTCATTGGTCATATCTTTTCAGAATGATCCCTTTATCTGTAACAACAACAAAACTTATACAGATCCAGAAATTATTTTTTAATTATATCAGGGCTATAAGAGATCTAGGATCTCGATTCTACACGTAATGAAAAAGTCCAGTAAGGGTGGCCTGGCGGTCCCTAATCTCATTAAATACTATGAAGCCAGTAGGTTGTTCCATCTGTGGAGATGGCAGGGCCCAGTGACAATAGAAGAGCCTTGGTACAAAATAGAGTCCTTTCTATGTAAAACAAAAGATCTTTCCAATATGATATGGACTGACTCTGGAGCTAGTACAAATTTTTTCAAATATAGAAACCTCTTACACAAGAGGTATTTATGAAAATTGGGTAAAATACAGGGGGGAATCATATTCTAAATAAAATCTCTAAGTATAGTCAAATTAACACAATGGAATGTAATAGTACTGATCTAAATATAGATAATTGGATCAAATCTGGTACAATTAAAATAAATAAAAGGTCTACAAGAGTCAAATAAAATAAGGCCCTTTTCACACCTTCTGTTAAGTCTTGGCCTTAAATCAAGAGAGATGTTCTCATATCTAAGAATAAAAAATTATTTGGCTAATCATCTCCTCCATGACGATACTAGGATAAATAAAAAATTAAATGATCTATTTAAAAATAATAAAAAAACCTAAACTGAAATCTAGTTGGTATGAAATAGAGGAAGAAATAGAGTCTAAACCAAAAGCCTGGAAAAACTGGGAACAAGAAAGTAGGTCCCCCATCGAGATAAAGCAGTGGTATAGATCGATTCAAGAAGTAAAAAATCATTGCACTGTTTAAATACTATAGAGCTTCACTATAAAATTCTTCATCAATGGGGCTGTTCTTTCTCAAAGGGAGAATCAGAATACCACTTTGCATCCATGTTGGTACTTTCCTAGAAAGCTGTCTCCCGCAATTATGATATTGGCAACAGAGAATTGTTGGCCATTATCCTAGCACCTAAAGAGTGGTGACATCTTTTAGAAGGTTCCAAGGATCCCATTTTGATCATCACTGACCATAAGAATTTGGCTTATATAGGGGATGCTAAACGACAGTTTTCTAGGCAGACTAGATGGTCTTTATTTCTGTCTCGCTTTAACTTCTTATAACTTACAGACCTGGTCTCAAGAATGTGAAGGCAGATGCCTTAACTAGACAGTTGGATACAGAATCTATACAGGAACACGAGACATCCCCTATTGTGCCATCTGAGTGTATCATCTCTTCCACTGTTCTTTCACTGTCTTCTCCTTTGCTTGGTGTTATAATGGAGGCTCAGTCTCAGGAACCATGCAATAAACCACCAGATAAATTATTTGTTCCATTTGGTCAAAGAGAGAATGTCATGAGGGTATTCCACAACAACGTGACTGCTGGACACCCGGGCGTCAATAAATCTGTATCCGCAATCATAAGATCATTTTGGTGGGATTCTCTCAGGAGTGATGTTAGGAAATATGTGCAGGCCTGTTCTGTTTGTGCAGTTTCCAAGGTCCCTCATAAGCTTCCTTGTGGGTGTTGCAGCCACTTCCCGTACCCAGTGTTACATGGTCCCATTTGTCCATGGATTTCCTAGTTCTAATGGCTATATTCTTATGGTGGTTGACCGTTTTTCTAAAATGGCTAATTTTGTTCCACTCAGGAAACTGCCTTCCTCTCAAGACATGATTCTTATTTTTGTATGAGAAATTGTCCGACTGCATGGCATTTCACACAATATTGTTTCTGAGAGAGGTTCTCAGTTTGTGTCTCGGTTTTGGAGGGCTTTCAATAAACAATTGGTCATTGAATTGTCATTTTCTTCATCTTACCATCCCCAAACCAATGGCATGGCTGAGAGGGCTAATCAGTCATTAGAAGTGTATTTGCTTTGTTAATAGCACTCAGGATAATTGGTCTGAATTACTAGGCCGAGTTTGCTAGGAACAATGCTAATCATGACTCTTCTGGACATAGTCCTTTCTTTGTAAATTATGGTCATCATCCTGCTGTTCTGCCAGCTGTCTTTTCCGACACAGCTATTCCTACTTTGGATGATCACCTTAATTCTTTAAATGATACTTGGACCAAGGTTCACTCCGCTCTCAAAACTGCGGCTGATCGGTTTACATTTTATGCTGATAAACGGCGGGGTGCCAACTCTGTTGGGTGAGAGAGTGTGGTGTCAGGATAACAAGTTGATCCAGCATGCAGAACTGTGTCACACCTAGGATTAAGGATAACGTATAACCGGACTTTAGAATGGCCGGACTTAACGTATCCAAGAATAGTCAAAATACTTGCCGAGGTCAGGAACACAGAATCAGACACAACGATGAGGGAAAGCCAAAAGTCAAGGATACCAGAATTCAGGGAAGTCAAAACAAAGCCAAAGTCAAATACCAGAAAATCAAGATCAGGAACGCACTCTCGAATTACCATCAAGATGAAACCATGACAAGGCAATGAGCAAAAGGAGAATTGGGTTTAAATACCCCTCCTGTGGATCTGATTGGCCATGACCGGCTTTTGACCCCAAAAGCAATTACCAAGTTTCCATGTGAATGATTGCTGCCCAGCACAAACCCTCCTGTGGATCTGAATGGCCATGACCAGCTTTTGACCCCAAAAGCAATTACCAGGTTTCCATGTGCATGATTGCTGCCCAGCACAAACCCTCCTGTGGATCTGAATGGCCATGACCGGCCTTTGACCCCAAAAACAATTACCAGGTTTCCATGTGCATGATTGCTGCTCGGCACAACTTTTCCTGTGTAATGCTGCTTGGCACAACTTTTCCTGTCAGGACGGTAAATGCCATTAACCACATTTTTAGGTGCGGATGAATACGTGACATGTGGTTATCATCACGTAACGTTAAATTAAAAGTTCCTAGTATGAAGTTTGCTCCCAGATTCCTTGACCCCTTTCGTATCATTAGGAAGATAAATCCTGTCTCCTATTTTCTGACACGTCTTTACGTATTTCCATGTGTCCATGTGTTAGGTATTTCCATATGTCCTTGCTCAAACCACTTATTTGCATTAGATATACTATCCAAAGATTCCCCCTCCTCCGGTGGTTGTTTCTGGACAGGAGGAGTATGAGATCCCTTACATAATCCCAGATTTTCTCGTGGTTCATTGCAGTATTTGGTAGATTGGAGGGGGTATGGGCCTGCTGAGCGTTCTTGGGTTCCTGCTTCTGACATTCATACTAGCCGCAAGATACGCTCTTTTCACGCCAAATTTCCCCTCAAGCCTGGTCCTGGTGGGCGGTCTTCAGGTGGGGGGTAATTGAACATATAAATCCTCACCTTGCAACATCAATAACGATTGCCTTGCCAACAAGTGGGGTAGTGCCGTTCAGCGGCCATGCATTGATATGTCTGACCCCTGCAGCATGTTAATGGACACTGGCCGCTGCAGATCTACATCAATTAGTAGCCTCACGTCCGCCCAAGGCATGGACGATGTCGGCACGTGCGTGACGTCACGCAAAAGATGCGCACGTACGTTCTGGGGTCAAAGGCCAGTTACAGCCAATCGGATCCACAGGAGGGGTATTTAGGCTCATCTAATTCTTCAGCTAATTTCCCTTAGTGGTTGTCCGAGAGTGCGTTCCTGATAGTTTGATTCTGGTTATTGACTTTGGCTTAGTTTGACTTCCCTATATTCAGGTATCCTTGACTTTTGGCTTTCCCTCATCATTGTGTCCATTTCTGTGTTCCTGACCTCGGCAAGTATTCTGAGTATTTTCTGGTACGTTAAGGCCGGACATTCTAAGGCCCGGTAAGACGTTACCTATTAGTCCTAGGTGTGACACAGTTCTACGTGCTGGATCAACTAGTAATCCTGACATATATTTAAAAAGGGTTCAAAATCCTTGCCTGGAAATTATAGACCTGTGAGCTTAGCTTCTGTGACTGGGAAAATATTTGAAGGGCTATGAAGGGATAATATTCAGCAATTCATTGGGAAGAACTTTGTTATTAGCAATAATCAGCATGGTTTTATGAAACACAGGTCATGTCAAACTAACCTAATTGCATTCTACGAAGAAGTAGAAGCATAGATCAGGGCGTTGCAGTGGATGTGATCTACTTGGATTTTGCCAACACATACGGTTCCTCACAATAGGTTAGTCTTCAAACTAAAAGAAATTGGTCTAGATGACTATTCTTGTTCTTGGGTAGAACATTGGCTTAAGGATAGAGTACAACGAGTTGTCATTAATGGTACATTTTCAGGCTGGACAAAAGTGGTAAGTGGTGTCTCTCAGGGTTCTGTTTTGGGACCACTTCTATGTAAAGGACCACTATAGTGCCAGGAAAACATACTAGTTTTCCTGGCACTATAGTGACCTGAGGGTGCCCCCACCCTCAGGGACCCCCTCCCGCCGGGCTCTGGGGAGAGGAAAGGGGTTAAAACTTACCTTTCTCCAGCGCCGGGCGGGGAGCTCTTCTCCTCCGATCCTCCTCCTCTCCTCCCATTCGGCTGAATGCGCACGCGCGGCAAGAGCTGCGCGCGCATTCAGCCGGTCTCATAGGAAAGCATTATCAATGCCTTCCTATGGACGCTTGCGTGCTCTCACTGTGATTTTCACAGTGAGAATCACGCAAGCGCCTCTAGCAGCTGTCAATGAGACAGCCACTAGAGGATTTGAGGGCTGGATTAACCCATTTATAAACATAGCAGTTTCTGCAAAACTGCTATGTTTATAAAAAAAATGGGTTATCCCTAGCTGGACCTGGCACCCAGACCACTTCATTAAGCTGAAGTGGTCTGGGTGCCTAGAGTGGTCCTTTAACATATTTATAAATGATCTTGAAATAGGCATTGAAAGCCATGTTTCAGTGTTTGCAGATGACACAAAACGTTGTAAAGTGATAAAATGTGAGCAGGATATTGTTTTGCTGCAGAGTGATTTGGATAGATTGGGGGACTGGGCACTAAAATGGCAGATGAAACTTAACGTAGAGAAATGCAAAGTTATGCACTCGGGTCAAGAATGAACAAGCAACTTACACCCTAAATGATAGTGAATTAGGGATAAACACACACAAGAAGGATTTGGGAATTGTTATAGACCAGGGATAGGCAACCTTCGGCTCTCCAGATGTTGTGGACAACATCCCCCATAATGCTCTTACACACATAATGCTGGCAAAGCATCATGGGAGGTGTAGTCCAAAACATCTGGAGAGCCGAAGGTTCCCGACCCCTGTTATAGACAACAAATTAGGCAGCAATATGCAATGTCAGTCTGTAGTTGCTAATGCCAGTAAGGTTTTGTCATGTATAAATAGAGGCATAAATTCTTGGGATGAAAATATAATTTTGCCTCTTTATAAATTGCTGGTAAGACCACACCTTGAATATGTTGTGCAATTTTGGGCACCTGTTCTAAAGAAGGATATCATGGCACTAGAAAATGTGCAGAGACAAGCTAGAAAATTGATAAAAGGAATAGGGCATTTCGGTTACGAAGAAAGGTTAAAAAATTTAAATCTCTTTAGTTTGGAAAAACAGCGCCTCAGAGGGGATATGATAACATTATACAAATATATTCGGGGCCAGTACAAACCATTATCTAGAAATCTATTCATAAACAGGGCTATAAATAGGACACAAGGTCACACATTTAGGCTTGAAGAAAGGAGATTTAATCTAAGGCAAAGAAAAGGTTTTTTTTACAGTAAGATCAATAAGTATATGGAATTGTCTGCCTGAATAGGTGGTTTTATCAGAGTCCATACAGATGTTTAAACTGCAACTGGATAAATGGTTATTAGTGGGGTAATAGCTGCTAATAGTGGGGTAATAGCTGCTTGATCCAAGGAGACATCTGACTGCTATTTTGGGTTCAAGAAGGAATTTTTTACTAGTTTGTTGCAAAATTGGAAGTGCTTTAGACTAGGTTTTTTTGCCTTCTTTTGGATCAACAGCAAAAACATATGTAAGGAAGGCTGAACTTGATGGACGCAAGTCTCTTTTCAGCTATATACAGTTGCAAGAAAAAGTATGTGAACCCTTTGGAATGATATGGATTTCTGCACAAATTGGTCATAAAATGTGATCTGTTCATCATCTAAGTCACAACAATAGACAATCACAGTCTGCTTAAACGAATAACACACAAATAATGAAATGTTGCCATGTTTTTTATTGAACTCACCATGTAAACATTCACAGTGCAGGTGGAAAACGTATGTGAACCCTTGGATTTAATAACTGGTTGAACCTCCTTTGGCAGCAATAACTTCAACCAAACGTTTCCTGTAGTTGCAGATCAGACGTGCACTACGGTCAGGAGTAATTCTTGACTATTCCTCTTTACAGAACTGTTTCAGTTCAGCAATATTCTTGGAATGTCTGGTGTGAATCGCTTTCTTGAGGTCATACCACAGCATCTCAATCGGGTTGAGGTCAGGACTCTGACTGGGCCACTTAATAAGGCGTATTTTCTTCTGTTTAAGCCATTCTGTTGTTGATTTACTTCTATGCTTTGGGTCATTGTCCTGTTGCAACACCCATCTTCTGTTGAGCTTCAGCTGGTAGACAGATGGCCTTAAGTTCTCCTACAAAATGTCTTGATAAACTTGGGAATTCATTTTTCCTTCGATGATAGCAATCCGTCCAGGCCCTGATGCAGAAAAGCAGCCCTAAACCATGATGCCCCCACCACCATACTTCACAGTTGGGATGAGGTTTTTGATGTTGGTGTGCTGTGCCTCTTTTTCGCCAAACATAGTGTTGTGTGTTTCTTACAAACAACTCAACTTTGGTTTCATCTGTGCACAGAATATTTTGCCAGTACTGCTGTGGAACATCCAGGTGCTCTTGTGCAAACTGTAAACGTGCAGCAATGTTTTGTTTGGACAGCAGTGGCTTCCTCTGTGGTATCCTCCCATGAAATCCATTCTTGTTTAGTGTTTTACGTATTGTATATTCACTAACAGGGATGTTAGCATTTGCCAGTGACTTTTGTAAGTCTTTAGCTGACACAATAGGATTCTTCTTCACCTCATTGAGCAGTCTGTGCTGTGCTCTTGCAGTCATCTTTACAGGACGGCCACTCCTAGGGAGAGTAGCAGCAGTGCTGAACTTTCTCCATTTATATACAATTTGTCTTATCGTTGACTGATGAACAGCAAGGCTTTTGGAGATACTTTTATAACCCTTTCCAACTTTATGCAAGTCAACAATTCTTAATCGTAGGTCTTCTGAGAGCTCTTTTGTGCGAGGCATCATTCACATCAGGCAATGCTTCTTGTGAAAAGCAAACCCAGAACTGGTGTGTGTTTTTTATAGGGCAGCTGTAACCAACACCTCCAATCTCATCTCATTGATTGGACTCCAGTTGGCTGACATCTCACTCCAATCAGCTCTTGGAGATGTCATTAGTCTAGGGGTTCACATACTTTTTCCACCTGCACTGTGAATGTTTACATGGTGTGTTCAATAAAAACATGGCAACATTTCATTCTTTGTGTGTTATTAGTTTAAGCAGACTGTGATTGTCTATTGTTGTGACTTAGATGATGATCAGATCACATTTTATGACCAATTTGTGCAGAAATCCATATCATTCCAAAGGGTTCACATACTTTTTCTTGCAATTGTAACTATGTAAGCTTTTAAGACCTCTATGTAATAAGTCATTTAGAGTTATATCAGACTTAGTGGGAGAAGATTTAGAAGATATTTTTTTGGTTGCTCTTTTTCATTTTAATATAAGAAAATTCTCAACTCAAAAAAGATATCTAATAATTCAACTTTTGATGGCCATAAAAATAGAAATCTCAAGATATTGGCTACAGAAAAAAATTCCATCCTGGACTCAGGTGCTAACTCAGCTTAAATACCAATATGATATGGAAAGGGATATATCTTTTCAATATGATGTACATTTAAAATTTGCTTTAAAAAATGGTTACCTTGGTTAGACAACCTGATATAACTCTAACCCAAACAATCTAGACCTGTTCTCTGTTAATCCACATATAGAAATATTATTCTAGTCCTCCCTATGGCTATGTAACCTAAAAAGATCTGGAGTAATCTCAGAATAGGCCCGCTCAATCTGCTCAGTCTTTTAAAATGTGTTATATGTGTTATATGTGTGTATGTATATTCAACAGTTCATATATCTCTCTTCTGGTAATCGATGTACATGACTAACCTTGAACTGTGTACTTGTCTGTGATGTATTTCATGTAAAATTTGCAAAAAGAATAATAAAACAAAATTAAAATAAAAAATCGCACAGTGCATCCCTTACACACACCCAGAAACACACAATTTATTCCTTACACACAAACACACACTGCATTCCCTATACACACACTACATTCCATAAGAATATTACATCCTCTAAAATAACACATAACACATCCCCTACACACATACACTCCACTCCCTGTGAGCGAGCTCATGGTTGAGCCATGTAGGTGGATTTGTGGGCGGGCCTTATAGGAATACTCACGGTCAGGCACTGGGGGCCCAGACCTTGAGCTGTGTAAGGGTCCCCAAAAAATGGAGCTGCTTCCTGTTCGTTGATTTTTGTGAGCACTGTTACAAACAGCCTCCAGAGAGCCTGTTCTACACCAGATCAGTTGAAGCAGACTGCAGCCTGAGCCCATTATCCTCTTGTCCTCATCTGGTGGTAAGTAGGCAATCCAGTATCTAATTAGTGGCACTAATCTCTAATTTACATCACATTAAAGGGACACTATAGTCACCAGAACCACTACAGCTTAATGTAGTGGTTCTGGTGTCTATAGCCTGTCTCTGCATGCTTTTTCAGAGAAAAGACACTGTGTGGAGCACTTGCGTTGGCTCATATGGCAGACCATTGTTTTGTGGCCTAGGGCGGCAAGAATACTTGCACCGGCCCTGTACACACCTTAACTGTTGTGTCTGTATGAACCCTTTTAGTCCCAATTTATCATTTACAGCACACACAAAGTGCATGCATAGCTACATAGCCTAACCTGTACAGGGAAATAATACAAATCCAGAATTACAATAACATGTTATTGCAGTATACAGGCATCACGCCAAACCACCACAGTAGAGTGATTATTGCTAAGAAGCAAACTATAGGCTGTTTTTCATTTCCTAGTGCATATAAAAATCAATAAATATGTTTGCATTCTCATACATTGTATGTATAGTAAGTGTGCAATATCACTGGACAAAAAAAAGTAAAACTATTAATTAAAAAATGCTACCCTAATACATATTGCTAATCTTATCCCAATGTAATTAAATAGCTCTGTATTAGAGAAGCAATGCCAACTGTATGTTTTACCTGTAATTGTATGTACATATAGATACAGTATATATATATATGTAAAGGCGTTAGCCTGTAGTTGTGGGAGGAGTTGTCTGGCCTATTTAAACCCATATCTCCTCCCTTTACCTGCACTCGAGTTCCAGCGTTGCTGTGGGTCTTTCACTTCCTGGTTAAGCCAGTGGGAGGTCCTTATCGCTGCACAGAGGTCCTGCTACTGCTACCGCCAGGCGCCTGTCGGGTCCACGTGGTCTGTTCATTAACAGTAAGTTTTCCTGATGTGTGCCTCTTAGCACGCCATCAGGACCAGTAGCTCGGCCCCTTTCCTACTCACCGGGTTCCCCGGCACCACGCTATCAACCCACAGATCCCCGCATACAACCCCTCCCCTGCCCAAACACACGCTGGGTGTCAGTTTACACTTTTAAACTTGCCGCGTGTCAGCTTTCGTTTCACGGAACGGGTTCGTTCGGCAGTTTTAACTACTCACAGTAACACTGCTTGCATGAATCTTGCTATTTTGTGCCGTGTTCGGCACTTTCATTTCGGCTCTTTATTTTAGAAGTCTAAAAAATAAAGGGTAAGGGCTTTCGCTTTCATTCCCCTCATTTCGGCTGAATTTCAGCCATTGTATAAGAGATGGCAGGTTGTTTACGCTAATATCGCCACCATGTGGCCTGTCAACCTAATTATTTTGTTAAGTACTATGCTTTATGTCTGGGTTAGGTTTGATTCCTTATTGAAGTATGGTTTTCTTCAGCCAGGAATATTTGGTTTCATGGTGCACATTTTTCGCTTTCTTGTCGCTCCACCCTTATTGTCACCCAAATCAGAAGTCCAAGTGTCTTTCAGATATGTTTTAAAATCCTGTCTCTTACTGCATCAAGTGTATGGCATTTGGGTCTCCAGCATATTCAGGCCTAATAGTCTGCCCCCCACTAGCAGGGTTGATGGCCATTACGGTCTCATGTCCGTACTATCACTTTAGCATTTTAGAGGTCTCAACCTAGACTCCCGGTATCAAGTTAGGTACCGGTCATCAGGTAATTGACTCAGCAAGTACATATTACATCAAGATAAGGTGTTTTCAATCCCTTTATGTTCACCATGCCAACCTTTCAATCATCATCAGTTATACCGCAGGGTATGCTACCGTCCAACCTCTATCATGCCTATGTTAATTGCTCCTCCTTAAAGGATCACTATAGGGTCAGGAACACAAACATGTATTCCTGACCGTATAGTGTAAAAAACCACCATCTAGCCCCCTGGGCCCCTCATGCCTCCATAAATATAGCAAAACCTTACTGTATTCAAGCCAGAAGCTGTAACTCTGCATGCTGTTTGCCTAAAAAAAAAACAAGCAGTCTGCTGACATCATCAGAAGTGGTGGCCTGATCCAATCACAATGCTTCCCCATAGGATTGGTTGAGACTGACAAAGAGGCAGATCAGGGAGAGTCAGCATGATTCAAACACAGCCCTGGCCAATCAGCATCTTCTAATAGAGATGAATTGAAACAATGAATCCCGATAAGGAAAGTTCAGTGTCTGCATGCAGAGGGAGGAGATACTGAATGTTTGGATGCATATTAGGCAGCCATGACCCAGGAAGGATATCTAACAGCTATCTAAGGAGTGGCCAGTGAAGTTATGACTAGGCTGTAATGTAAACACTGCATTTTCTCTGAAAAGAGAGTGTTTACAGCAAAAAGCCTGAAGGTAATGATTCTACTCACCAGAACAAATTCAATAAGCTGTAGTTGTTCTGGTGGCAATAGTGTCCCTTTAACAACCAGTAACCCCCAAATGTTCTACGACTTACAAATCGTCCACCCCCCATCCCCCACGATGTGTGTTACTCAGTATTTCATGTCCACCCTGTACCTCAGGAATGAAATTTGGGACATCACTCGGCATTATATGCATACTCCCTGCACAAGATCTAGCCCTTTGCAACACACTTCATAGGTCCCCAGTGGGCCACTAAGTCCACTTCCAAACCCTCGTCCTGGAATTAAGTTAGATACCATCAGGATGCAAGCATAGGCTAAAGTTCAGCTATCCCACAACTTACGACTTTTAATCAACCATGTCTTATCATGTTACACATCTGCTATTCCTTATGCTACCAGCATACAAGCGTCCTGCTAATCCACTCACAACCCTTCCTAGGCTGCATACACCTGGCATACACCTAAGCTGCATACACCTCTCAGACAGTCCATTATCCCTCACTATGAATGTAACCCTTAAATCTCTTATTATGCCATTGCATTTCAGCAGAATGTCAGTAGTTCGGTGTAACCAGGCCACTTAAGTTGTGACACATATGTACAGCCCATTATCCAGCAACTCAGCTCTGATGTCATTTCCAACCTACTAGGGTGTGCTACAACCCTATCATACCTCGTGCCTCCATGAGCTATGCAGTACAGCACAATTTTTCGTACCCTCATTTGGGCACTCACATATGGTATAATATTTACATTTGGCATAAGTTTCTTTTGGCATTCAGGCTGCCACAACAAGGTCTCTGCATACGGCCCTCATTAGGCCGTCTCTCATACCTTAAATATGGCCCACTGCGGGCATTCCACTACAACTCCATTTTGGCCCCTCATTTGAGCAAATACATACGACTACGGCCTCATTAGGCCACTAATTTTTCTTCTTATAACCCCCTCTGTCAGCACTTGCTTGATCTCCAGAGTTTGTTTCCTACTAGGAATATAGATGTATAACATACTCTCTCATACTATTTGGTCCTTCTTTAATTATCATGTTGATGGGACTAAGGTTAGATACATAGCTTTGTTCCCTTATTGGCTCAATTCTACTATCTATATTTGTTGCCCCGTTGGTGATGTCTTAGTCCACAAACTCAAAACAGGTACGTTGTGCCCTTATCTCCAGTTACACTCCAGTTACACTTACACCATACTGGTCTACTTGCCTAAATGAGACCAGTTGTAGACTGATGCCCTACAGGGTCTATTCAGTAGTTTGTACTAAGGGCCATTGAGCATACTCCTGCACATACCCAAACTGGTTATTACCTTGGTCTATATAAATAAGCTATCTCACACGTCCTTTTGTCCTAAGGGACATATGGATCTCTGTTACAAGACCTATTGGGTTTTAGGGTTAGGCATGCAGCTCTAACAATACAAGATGGTATTTGCAGTGTTGCTTGTGGATTACGCCACATCCGCTCACTGTTTCTCTGCTACACCAAATCATGCGCTCTACCCTCCTTTTCACAGGCCATGACTTTCAGAAGTTAACTTCGACAACTGGCTTTTAACTCTATTGCTCATCCTTCCCCTTTACTAGTCGAGTTATACTTAGTTTAGAAGACCATTTACTACCCCCTGAAGGACATAAGTACACATGGCCCTACTTCCTTCCCGGAGCGCTCAAATATCCCCTGTTTTTCCGTAGCCTCCTCCAGCAGCCCAATTTGCAGTGTACCTAACTGGACTCATTTGGGAAAGGACTGCCTATTCATAGGCAGGGTCCGATGTACCAGGCAGCATGGAGACTGTCTCTGAGGAAGGCCTGTCATCACAGGTATCTTCAGAGTCTCCTTGATTTTCCGAACCTCGTCATACGCCCCATACTGTGAATTTGCGCTACTCCACTAACTCCCTGGTCATCCGCCTACATTAACCTGCCATGCTCGTCATGCCTGTTCTAACAGACCTGTCCAGGTGATACATTTTTTTCTTTCTTTTAAGAATGGGAAGCTACGCCCATTTCCCACAGTCTGTTAATTCCCCCGTTATACAACCAATACAGCTGCCACACGAGATCTACAGCCATTTTTAGGTCACTGGTTCTGTGACCTGTAGCCCAGTTGCATCGGATCTACTGCTCTTTAGTATTCTTTGGGCACTTACTCATCAGGTTTTATTACTTGTACACATGTTCTCGGTGTACATAAAACGGCTGCTGATGCATTATCCCACTTCAGGCGTTTTTCTGGCATCACCCCACAGCAAACAAACATGCGACCAGGCCTCCTCATTTCAATAGATCCAATCCTGGATTAGAGGCTCTCCTAGCACACAGTAAACCCTGTCCCAAATGGGCTTGTCAGATAACACCAGGGAAACTTACGACAGAGTGTTCAAGTTGTTTTCCAAATTTGTGGCAGACTTTCAGATTATAACAAGTTTCTATTGAATCATTGGTCACATTTGCCACCTTTTGCCACATTTCTCTAAAACTAGCACACAATACCTTCAAGGTATACCTTATAGGTATACAACACCATATGCTTATAACATTCCTTAATAATTCACGTTTCCTGTTATCTTATCCCATAAAGAGCGTACTGTAGAAGTTAATCTTTTCTCAAAACCCACAGAGATTGCCAATTGTCAGCTCTAAATCTTGAGACATATCAAACCTACTTGACACTGGACCTTTCAAGCAACAAACAAACCTCATTACTTATAGGCTTGTCAAATGCTTCAACAATACTCGAGTTACACGGTAAACCGCTAACAATGCACAAGTTCGTCCTGTACCTGCGAACTCTGCTAGTTAGGTTGGGTTTAGTCCAACCATTACTCTGGTCATTCATTCCGCATAGGAGTTGCTTCAGAGCAGCCAGTCTTATGGTTCCAACTCACATAATAAAGAAATGGGCAGCTGGAAATCAGCCACTTATTGCAGGTGCATACCACGTCCAGAAAGGAAATTAAAATGTTTTAATACCATGACTTTGTAAGTATTGTTTCTGGTTTAATAGGCATTGCTTATCCTTTTGCAATCTTTATTACAGGCCTAACCACTTGTCGATTCCGGCACACCACTACCGACTTATAGTATAACAACACTTATTTATGATCGGCTATGGTTTCCGACCACAAATGTAAAGGCGTTAGCCTGTAGCTGTAGAGGAGTTTTGCGGCCTATTTAAACTCATACCTCCTCCCCTTACCTGCATTCAAGTTCTAGCGTTGCCCTCCCGCCTCCCCCTTTTGGTTAATATTTAAATATCAGCACTCTAATCAGGTGGGCCGTCTTTATTACAGGCCTAACCACTCGTCAGTTCCGGCACACCACTACCGACTTATAGTATAATAATACTTCGATCAGTTTCCGACCACAAATATATATATATATTGTGACAGAGTCTATGGGAGGGTAATAGAAGGAAGGTATCTAGGACCCAGAATCCTCCATAGTCTGTACTCATTCACCTGCCCAATTAGCAACTGCTGAGGCTTTAATTAGCAGGTCTCAGAGCAGAAAGGAGTCAGATACAATCTGACCTGCAGAGAGAGCAGGTCTGTGCAGAGAAGCAACAAACAAAGTGCTAAAGGTTGGTGAAACCAATGTTTATTTTGTTGATTTGTGTAGTTTATTACCCTGGTTAGTAAGGGACATTACTTTATGTTTAGTTAGTGCTCGAATTTGATCTAGTATTTTGTTTGTAGATTTTCCTTTCTGTTGTGCTGCAGTTTTGAACAAATTGATTGCTACATGGATTTTTGTGCATGCTGTAAATAAACCACACCATTTTTTGCATAAGAGACTGTTGTTCTATACCTGTTACCCTAGAGGACTGTGTTGCTTTGCCCATAAAGGTCACTATATATATATATATATATATATATATATATATATATATATATACATATAGTGGCAGGATAGTCAGGCTCTTGACAATAACTTCAAATGCAAACGTCGGGATAAAACAGTATTGCAGTTTATTTGCACTTTCCACAGAGCATACAACGCTGTGCTTCACAGAAATAAATAAAACAAAAAGAAAATAAATCCTACTCCAACTTGGAGACTTACTAAACAACAGTATTCCTAACTATCCAACTGGCCAGCTAATCCAGTTCCAAGTTTTAAACAGTTTACACTTTAATCATACAGGCTTTTCAACAGTACCTTTTCCACAGTATATTTTCCTTTAGAGTCTTAACTGATCCGGAAAGGTCAAGTTCCGGATCACCTCCAAGCCCAGCCATCTCGCGGCCGCGCTTCCACGCTCCAAACCCCACCCAACCGGATGCAATCCGTGAACAGGTCCAACGCCTAGTTCGACGTAGCCTCACGCAGCCAGAAGGAGTGTCCATTGTAGCGCTCCAAGAAGGAACTCTAGACCTGAAGGTCTTCACGCAGGCAACGCGTGACCCGAATAAAGTGAAAGGGTTCTCGAATATCCACCGTCGACAATAACAGACGCCTGCAAAAAGCTCGACCCATGACACATAAAGGCCAGGTGCCCCAGCAGCACCTGCATTTGCTGCAACTGAACCTTTCTGGCCCCATGCACTAAATCCAGCAGGCGCAGGAGAACTGACAATTTTTCCGCTGGCAACTGAAAAACCATCTCAACAGTGTTGATTTCAATTCTTAAAAAGGACAAAACTGTAACCGGATCCACTGTTTTGCTCTCCGCCACTGGAGCCCTGAAATCTGCCGTAAACGATCAAAACGACTCTGCTGACCCCGACGAACTGATGAACAAAAAATTGTACAAGAAAACATCTCAAAGTAATGACAAGAAATAGAAAAGCCTGTGGGTAAACACATATGATAATAGAATAAAACCCTGGAAAAAACAGCCCAACAAGTGAAAACAGGAGGGGTGTACCGGCAACAGACGGAAAGCCGATTCAATGTTGGATTTTGCCAGAAGCGCCCCAGACCCGGCCCATCGAACCAACTCCAAAGTTGCTGGCTCAAACAAAATGAACCCGCCATCTTCTTAGGAACCAAACCCACAGGGGAAACCTGCAAATTGGAAAATGGGGGAAACTCAAATGGACCCGCCATGCGACCCTGCTGAACCTCAAAGTCTAATTTTCCCCAAAGGATGTCCTCCTTACCCCGAAAGTTGTCAGTGAACTGAGGCAATGAAGACTCAACAAACGGAATCCAGAATCCTAACGTAAACCCATCTAACAAGATCTGGGCATCGTGATGCCTAGTATACTGGACGAGTCACGGGTGCATCCTTACCACGTCCACCGGCGTACTCTCCTCTAGAAATGTCATTGTGAGTTGAGCCCTTCCGTCCAGCCTCTCCAGATCCCTCTCCTGTTGGTCCTGGGCCTGTGGTGTCCATCCTCCTCCAACTTGCCAACATCCTCCTGCGTCCAGCACCCTGACACACTTCCGGCGCATCCAGGGCACCGACGGTATGCATCACTTCCGGCATTGACATCTTCATGTGTCCAGCGCCCTATCGTCATTCTGGCGCATCTAGGGTGCCGTCGTTGTGCATCACTCTCGGACCCCGGCGTTTCTTCCGGTCCGGCCGGCGGGAAACCTTGTGACACCTGGCTCCGAGACCTTCCCGCCATGCCGCCATCTTGTCCTCTCACCCCAAATCCAGCAGCAGGCCTCCGGCTCCTCCTTGCCTCCCAAGTAGTCCCTGGGGACCTCAAGCCGCTACCTCCCCGGCCGCCTCCTCCTCGGCCGCCTCTGGATTTCCTTGATGGGTTGGGCGATAAATGCGTAGGAGCCCGCGATCGCCTGGCCCTCCTACCACCATCTGTGGCTACCTCCATTGCTGCGGGCACAAAAGACACTCCCGGACGTCCCTCTGCACCGGCCAGCACATCCTCCAAGCGCCTGAGTTTTGTCATGCCTAGGGCAGCACAAAACCAGGATACACCACTGGTCCTAACCATGCCTTTTCCCACATCTATAAACCCTCTCAAGTTTTTAATCCTTTTAACACTAAATGATCTGGGTACCAAGAGCTGTTCAATCTCTAGCGCCTCCTCTTTGATCGCTCTGCGGCGCGCGAGGGAGTTGAACAGGAGGATCAGTGCTCCCTCGCCGCCTGCAGTCACCGGCTGGCTGCCCCCCAGGGAAAGGGAGAACCCCCCCCCCAGCATTCCCAAAGGTAAGGAGTGTGTGTCTGTTAGTGTGTGTGTGTGTGTGTGTGTGTGTGTGTCTGTTAGTGTGTGTCAGTGAGTGAGTGTGTGTGTCTGTTAGTGAGTGTGTGTCTGTGTCTGTTAGTTTGTGTGTTTCTGTTAGTGAGAGTGTATTTGTCTCTGTTAGCTAGTTAATGTGTGTCTGTCAGTGAATGTGTGTGTGTGTGTGTATTTAGAAGGTGGGGAAGGGGGTGGTGGCAGGGTGGGGTGGCGGAGGAAGGTGGGGGAGTGGCGGGGGAGGAGGGCGCCTGAGTTTTGTCATGCCTAGGGCAGCACAAAACCAGGATACACTACTGGTCCTAACATCCCTTTTCCCACATCTATAAACCCTCTCAATCTTTTAATCCTATGCCCTATGTACTCTAACTCTGACTTTAACCCCCATCTGAAACTCATTTACTCTAACCACTTCTGATACATAATAATATTTTTAACCCTGCATGCATTTGCACACCTGCATACACTCACTATCTGTATGCAAATAGAATAGGGGATAATCTGCTAAATACAGAATAAATAAAATAACATAGCGTTTAACTGTGTGAGAGTTAGTGACAATATGTTGGTTACAATTGGCCACTCACAAATTCCCAGATGTAAAACAGCCTTAAGTAAAATCTCTCCTCCAATATCGACTGTATTTTCTCATCTTCACACTCCCATCAGTAGGTTGGAATATGTAACAAAAGAGAAAAATAAACAGAAAAAAATGTAGTGCACTTCCAGAGTATAGTAAAAAAGAATTTAATGACTTACATATAAGTATAAAACAATTTGTTTGTCACCACTAGGCGTCCTACGCGTTTCGTCCTGAAATTGGACTTCCTCAGGGACTTGGTGAACCAGTAGCAGCAGATATTCTAGTACTGGACGCGTTTCGTCCTGAAATTGGACTTCCTCAGGGACTTGGTGAACCAGTAGCAGCAAAGATTCTAGTACTGGACGCGTTTCGTCCTGAAATTGGACTTCCTCAGGGACTTGGTGAACCAGTAGCAGCAAAGATTCTAGTACTGGACGCGTTTCGTCCTGAAATTGGACTTCCTCAGGGACTTGGTGAACCATTAGCAGCAAAGATTCTAGTACTGGACGCGTTTCGTCCTGAAATTGGACTTCCTCAGGGACTTGGTGAACCAGTAGCAGCAAAGATTCTAGTACTAGAATCTTTGCTGCTACTGGTTCACCAAGTCCCTGAGGAAGTCCAATTTCAGGACGAAACGCGTAGGACGCCTAGTGGTGACAAACAAATTGTTTTATACTTATATGTAAGTCATTAAATTCTTTTTTACTATACTCTGGAAGTGCACAACATTTTTTTCTGTTTATTTTTCTCTTGAGTTACATATTCCAACCTACTGATGGGAGTGTGAAGATAAGAAAATATAGTGGATATTGGAGGAGAGATTTTACTTAAGGCTGTTTTACATCTGGGAATTTGTGAGTGGCCAATTGTAACCAACATATTGTCACTAACTCTCACACAGTTAAACGCTATGTTATTTTATTTATTCTGTATTTAGCAGATTATCCCCTATTCTATTTGTATACATTTTGTTGAAGACAGGATGAAGTCTTTGGGGACCTATTTGGATACTTCACCTGACACAGGGAAGTTCTGGTCTGCTTTAAATTATACACTTTTTCACTGGGGTTGTGTTCACATATTTTGTTTTGTTTTTTACACTCACTATCTCACATATTTAAAACACAATACATTAAAAAAAGAAATATATATGCACATAAATACATGGACATAATATATATGCATTTGTCAAATATCAATATATAGTTTAAGACTTTTTAATGTCTGCAATGTCCAGTTAACTTTATAGAAGCCATTAAACTCACTTTTTCTGCTTTTTTTTCTTCTGTTGGGGGCAGAGTAGTGGATGCATGGAATAGCCGTCCAGCTGAAGTGGTAGAGGTTAACACAGTAAAGGAGTTTAAGCATGCGTGGGATAGGCAAAAGGCTATCCTAACTATAAGATAAGGCTAGGGACTAATGAAAGTATTTAGAAAATTTGGTAGACTAGATGGGCCGAATGGTTCTTATCTGCCTTCACATTCTATGTTTCTATGTTACTATATGTTTCTATGTCTCTGGAAAATCAGGATGCACGGAAGTGTAACAATACACATAGCGCCAAGACGACGCCAGGCTACCAATGCAGCCATGACAGTATCATAGGGAATACCACTGACACAACCCACACACAGGACCTACCTAAGAGGGCACCGAGCAACTGCCACACACGCACCTGTAGTACCTACAATAGCCCAAGGGCTTAATATCCAATGATGCCCGCAAGATAGCCCGCAAGATAGCTGACCAGACACCAGCTATTACCCTTCAACATTGACCAGGACAAGACAAATTAAACAAAAAAAACCCTCTCCCAAGCAAAGCCCACGTATGATAGAATATATAGCACCATGTATGGCAAGAATGTACTGCAATGTTTGCTTCTAATGTTGTTTATGAATATTTCGACCAACTCATGCTTGTGAGTGGGGTACAAATAAATATATATATATATATTTTTAAAAAACCATCTAAAGTTGTGGAATGCAGAAAACAAAAACACAATTTTCCATCAATCATTTTATCAATTGTGGCTCCACAAAAATCGTCTACGTTATTACCTGCAGCTGTGGATTACAGTATGTGGGGAAAACTTATCAACAGTTCAGGAGACAAATCTTACAGCATGTAAATACAGTCACGAATCCGAACATCACCACACCAGTAGCAAATCACATTAGGAAAGTACACAATAGTAATGTTTACCATCTCAAATATCAGGCTCTTGAATTGATTACCCTTAATTCTAGAAAGGGTAACTTTCATTTAAAATTGTTAAAACAGGAATCTAAATGGATCCATGTTTTCCAAACATTGTCACCACAAGGCTTAAACGAAGAGTTCCACTTCACTGCCTTCATCCATGGATAAAAATTGTTTGATATCTTATATGCATTCATGTAACAGACTATGGCAAACTGACAGTTGTAGTCTTACACTTCTGTTCCGTTTTTCATTAATGTAATTCTTTTACTTGAAATTCACTCATTCTTTTTGACATTTTTTTTTGCTTGAAAATTTCTCATTTGGGTTGTCCTTACTGATTCTAATACCTTTAATCAATTTTATAACATCTACTGCTAGTTGTATGAATTCACCCACCTAGCATACGTCCTTTGACCACATGTAAGTAAATAATAAAGATGGAACTGCAGGAACATTCCTGTTTATCTCCATCGAACTATATATAGTTCACTAGCAGTGGCAATAATAATTTTGTTTTACTTTCCATTTAAAAATACTTATGACCAACTATTTTATTTCTTTTTTTTTGTCCGACTACCAATATATTCCTGCAGTTAGTGAACATCTATCTACTATATTGCAGCGTTATAATTGTCCTAATCAGTCACTTTATTATAGTGCTATTTACCTTGTTTTCTACATTTTTTGTTTATTTTTACCAGCAAGTTATGGGTTAACATCTTGTGTATATTTATTAACGTATAAGAACGAAATCTTTAAGTTGCCACGATCCAACTCATCATCAGACCATGATTACATATATTGTATAGGAGACTAGTACTGTTTCACTCTCTCTCTTTGCCCTCCATGGCATCCCGTTATTCTTTGTCATACGAAATGAGGATATACAGGTTTGGTGACACCTAGTTCGTCATATATTATTCAAACTGATGCAATTGGTTAGTGTATCCTACTCTCATTAGTGGTAATACTGGCTCACTAACCGCTGTGCATCAACAGTACACATGGGCAATACATGTAGCCATTGGTTTATAGTACTGTTACAACCACTAACAGAAACATTTATTGGTATTTATTTGTATTTATCTTTTTATTAACTTTTTTTTGTTTCAAAATATTTGATCTCTGTAAAATCTGCACACTATATTTATTTCACTGTGGTTTACCTTGCAAGAATAGGCTATACATTTAGTATTAACAGATACAGAATACATACATATATAAACATATATTAACAGATACATATAAACAATATCCATGTTAGGAAATCTTTTTTTTTTTTTTTTTTTTTTGCTTTCATCTATATTTATTTTTATTATTTCTCTATCTATTTCTTTTGCCGTTTGTATGATTACATTGTAAGGTTTTGTTTTGTAACACCCACATACTAAATCTACGGTATATCACTGAGATTTAGTTTGCAATAATGTATTTCTAATTCGTATTCTCTGTTTTCTCTCTGTGTTTTTATTATATCTTCCCCATGCATTATTAAAATCACACACCTTTGAGAGCTGAGGCTCCGTATAGCCAAGCGAACTAAATACAGCAAACCGGGTGTTACACCGAAGGTAAACCAACCACTCACCCCCATAACGTGATGGGAAAATAGGCCAAGAAGAATAAAGCTACTATGGCCTCTGGGTCCCGAAATATTGAGGATTACATGCAGGGAGGCCTCCCGTGCATGGCGCACAAAATGTCAGAGCAACGTACAGAGGACTCGTCATCCGAGGAGGAACCCTCCATGGATGCGCTGGACGATATAACCCTTGCCAACGGCCTGCATAGGGAGTCCTCGGATTAGGAAGATACCCCAGCCACAAAAGGTGATATTAAAACACTACACCCATATATTCGCACAATGTTTCAAGCAGACCTAGCGATCCTCCGAGAGGATATGCTTACCCTTACAGGGAGAATAAAGGCCACAGAGGAGACATCCTCGCACCTCAAGGCTGAGCAGGCCACAATTGCCGTAGAACAGCAACAGATTAAAGTATCCCAAGCCAACATGGTACAAAAGATGGCAGAATACGAAGACCGCAACCGCAGTAAAAACAAAAAAATCAGAGGCATCCCTACGACGGTGGAGCAGATAGAACTACAACAATTCCTGAGATGCCTGCTACAGCACATACTTCCGCACAAGCAGGATAAGACTGTCCTTATGGAAAATATCTACAGAATCCGCAGGCAGGGCAGGCTGCCCCAGCAGGCACACAGCGATTTAATTGTTCAGTTCATCACGCACTTGGACAAGAAGACAGTCATGACAGCGGTCAGAAACTTACCCTCCCTGTCCTTCGAGCAACACACCCTGGCATTCTACAACGATCTGTCGAGACCCACCATGCTCTGGAGGCAATCAATGCGCCCTGTTATCAACGTGCTGAGACAGAAGAAGATTTCATACTGCTGGGGCTCACCGCGCTCCCTACAGGTTACCACGGAAGGGACAGTCTATAAGCTCAACTCACCAGCGGAGGGTCAGCAGTGTCTACTCCAGCAGGGCATAACTTCACCAGTGAAACTGATGAGTTACAGTCCCTGGAGGCACCAATGGGATGTGGACAACATCGCCCCGTTTGAGCCGAGGTGGACTGATACACAGTGGACTGATACACAGGGACTGTCACCACCTGGTATTGATGATGCACTGGACATTCATCCAGAATCAGGCCTGGCCAGACACCTCCCTTAGTCACTCACGGTTCTAAACCCCAGTCCCTGCCACTTTTTACTTTTATTATATATTTTTCTTTTTTTTAAATTATTTTATTATATTTTCTCAGCTGCTTTCAGTCTGTGCATTACCCAACAAGCCATAGGCTGCTAGCCATCCATAGCCGGAACCCGAGCCTGACAGCGGCGCGTATAGACAAGCCGAACACTGTCGTGGTACACACACCGGTTCTAAAACTCCTCTCATTACACATACATGCCCCTACTAACCCCCTCTCTAATCTACTTTAACATTAAGAGATGGACGACCATCAGACACGGCACAGAAAGGGCAAAGTGGAGTCGAACTCTACGTCAGCAGCGGAGCCCGCAGACCCCATAAGGGAGTACGGGCCAATCCATAGCCAACCACTCACCGCACACATCCTCGAGCCCTGTCAACCTGGCTTCCACCCCTTCCACCCCCCCCCCCCCCCAACTAACAGCACATATCAGCGTTCACTACTACTGGCACCATATACCTTAGGACTAGCCTGCCCCGCCACGAGACAGCCTTGCAAACACGCTTATCTTGGCCCCAGTTAAGCACTTTCATTTACACCTCAATACATCAGCTCAGCATGAGCACAAACCCCGCAACCTTGATACCTATAATATGTTATTATGTGTTCACGTTTTGCTTAATCACTTACTTTAACAAAAAAAGTGGAAACTCATATGTATGAATATTGCACCTTTCACTATATGATCAAATCCACAACAAAAATAAAGAATTCATTTTTTTTTTTTTAATCACACACCTTTGGATGCTGATAGCCTATTGGTTTATTCAAACATCGATGATCCAATCAGGTTTAAGCAATTCCCCCTTTTTATACAGGTAACACTCAGTGTCCGGTTCCCCTCTGATGAGCTGAACAAGTAAAACGCTCGTCAGAGGCATTTCTGCTCTCACTAGCATTGTACCTACTAAGAGCTACCAACTACAGTGATAATCTTTCTGTTCATACCATGATAGAATAATTACTTTCAATTTGTAAGATAACGTACAGTTTGAACAATCCACTAGGATGTAGTACGAGGTAACATTTAAATCACTTAAGTCATTTTGGTGGGAGCTGAATTATATCCCTTAAGAAAGTACAGGGCAAGTCTTTTTTGGGGATTAATGGGTGCCCATGAAGGCACAATAGGGTAAGTCACTTTTAGACTCTCAGACTTTCGATTTCTCTTCTCATACTGGACATGTTTATTTCCTCAACAAACAACATATCAAGTAAATGCTGGCCATAATTGTTGTTATATTACCTAGTTTCGTACTACGTGCTACCAGCTACAGATATAACTCTTTCTGTTCATACCACTATTTAATAATGACTTTCTATTTTAACACCAACGGCAATTATCGGCTGACCGTTACTAGTGGTGTATAGTTTGATCAAATCCATTAGGATATAGTATGAGGATAATATCTATATCAGTTCAACAATCTTGATGAGAGGCTAAATATCCTTCTGGACAGGACAGGGATAATATTTTCCGTGATAAAGGGGTGCCCACTCCCAGACTTGAGATTCCCCGCTCCATTCTGGAAACTTTTATCCCCTGAACCGATACTGTATCAATTACAGTGCTAGTTACAATTGTTGCACTATTTGGAAAACACCATAATTGTAGCTTGGTAGCTTACATATCTATGAGCGCAGATATACTGATTAGAGGTCTCAATAGCCTCGACATCTTTATGCTAGTGCAAATGTTTTTTGACATACCACGTCTTTTGCATTCATGCTTACAAGTGTTATCTGATGGTTTATCAATAACCATCATGATATATTTTTTTCTATCAGTAACAGTGTGTTGTTGGTGAGTTAGTCTACTATACACCCTTATAAGATGGTTATTTAAGCAACATATTATAACCGTACTGTAGACTCTCCTAACGCCCAACTGTATGTTTTTATCAGTCTGTTTCATTTTGATAATAGTACTATTTTTTGTCCAGTTTGTGTTATACTTTCTAGTCCATCAATTGATGGACATTTTTACTTATGACTTTTATGTTTTAAAGACTTGGGTTGTTTCACCATAGGAGTATTCCACTACTCGCACATTGTTTTTGCATCCTCCAATTTTCTCTTTTTGTGTATGTTCTAACTCTATAGGGGTTATCCCCCAGCTAGGAGGATTTTTTTAATTTTCAGCTCCAGTCTTCTTCTTTTTTTCTTTCTTTTTCCCGTTCAGTTGTGTATCCATTTAACCTCACAAATATGCACAGAACTGACATTAGCCAGCATGGAACTCTTGTTCTGGGCTGGCTACTGACGTACTTATGACACTGCTGAAGGAGGAGTTACAACTCTGATAGCAATATAAAACATCTCAGTACGTGCAGTTTCATTTTGAATGATACATATAGGCATCATGAAGTACAACAGAATATATAACTGTCACACTGGATCATTCGGGGAAAAAAAAATCAAAATCCTAAAGCATTCTGTGTGAATTTCACAAGTGAAGCAAATTTCCTACGTGTGCTCATTTTAGCTTGTTCGGATTACGTAGTAATTAAAATACTATTTTATTCATAAATGTTCAATTTCCTCCAAGTTTCAAGAGTCTGCTTATAAAATTCTATCAAGGTGCTACCCTACCTCAGCTTTTCTCCACCCGATCCCCTTACCATACCATGTCTGTTGACATTGTGATGGAGAGGACAATACTTATTTATATCTTTGATGGAACTGTCCTGAGCTTGTGCATTACTGGTCTGTTTTTCCAAATAGTTGTTTCTTGTTTCAGAAAACCCAATCTAGCTGACCTCAACATTAATCATATTGCATCATTATGTCTACTCAGACACCTTATGAATGCAGCAAAAACATTAATTCTGTTATTGTGGAGAAAATAGAGTCCTCCATCAAAAGGGCAAGATTGAGGAGATCTCTTTGATAGAACTCATAGTAGCCTCGACTTATGATACTACAGAACGAGTTCCAGGCCTTTGGTATAAATGGGAAAGTTTCCTAGAATCAGAGGAATACCATTCACTGGGGCTTACTGAGTCTAATCCAAGGTATAGGGTAGCCTCACCATTGGTGGTAGAAGGTGAAGCACTACCCCCTCGACCATAGGACACCACTGTGAATGGTGGTTTGATACGTATTTCTTTTAAGCTATGATTACATATGTTTCTATAATGTCTCTTAGAGAAAGTTGCCTAGAAGGGTTGCCAGCCCTCCACCCTCTTACATTCGCATTTTTGTTCAAATCTTTCCATTACTTCCGCTGTGTTTGCTGTGTTTGTTATATACCAATGCCTTGTAATTTTTTAAATGCTGCTTGGGTCAAACCATTGTACAACATTTATATATATTCTTTTTCATTATATAACTTTTGTTGTATGTGCCACTTGCATTGAATAAAGGCTTTGAAATTTAAAAAATACATATTCTAGTGCAGAATCAAAAGTTGTTTTTGAGGTTCATTTTAGATAAATCCACTGATTAGGTTGCCCTGCTGCCTGAAATGAACCTTGCAAAGTATTTTGTTTCATATTTTAGATATTCTATTCCACTACAGTAAGGTGAATTTACCTTACATGCTCTCTAAACTCAATAAGTACTGGGTATACCTTGTAATTTAAATTTTTAAGTAGCTGTTTTAGACAACTGTCCAAATGTAACATGCATGATAATGAATCAGCTACTTATTGGCCTGCATGGGACAAGAAATGCTACGAGAGAGTGGCTTTGATAATTATACACTGCCAAATAAAATGTACTTTGACAATTTTTTTTTTCCTTAAATGTGAAAATCAGTATGGAATATTGCAAACCTGTGTCCTTAAGAAATTCATCACATCTATCCATAATTCAACAAAGTTAGCAAATCTAAAATGTGACAAAAATGAACATTTTAGGTCCTGAATAATGTTACTGGATAAGCTTTTCAAATGATTTAATATTTTTAGATAGTGATGTCGCGAACATAAAATTTTCTGTTGGCGAACGGGAACTTCCGCAAATGTTTGCGAACGGGCGAACCGGGCGAACCGCCATAGACTTCAATAGGCAGGCGAATTTTAAAACCCACAGTGACTCTTTCTGGCCACAATAGTGATGGAAAAGTTGTTTCAAGGGAACTAACACCTGGACTGTGGCATGCCGGAGGGGCATCCATGGCAAAACTCCCATGGTAAATTACATAGTTGATGCAGAGTCTGGTTTTAATCCATAAAGGGCATAAATCACCTAACATTCCTAAATTGTTTGGAATAACGTGCTTTAAAACATCAGGTATGATGTTGTATCGATCAGGTAGTGTAAGGGTTACTTCACAGTGACAGACCAAACTCCCCGTTTAACGCACCGCAAACAACCGCAAACAGTCCATTTGCACAACCGCAAACTCCCCATTTGCACAAGGTTGGATACCAAGCTAGCCATGTCCCGTTCCTTGTCCTCACTGATGTCATTGAAGGTCTCTTCCTCCACCCAGCCACGTACAACACCAAGGGTCCCCGAAAGGGTACAACAAGCCCCCTGTATTTTTTTTTTTTTAAATGTACACTACTGTTACACCAGATATGAGTTGCACTGGTGTGACACTGTGCCCTGGCAGGTCCTGAAACGCACACGTGTGAAGGAAACTGACTGCTATTATTTCACAGTCAAATTTCTATTTTTTTTTTTTTTTTTTTTTTTTACTTTTTATTTTATTTTATTATTGTAGTTTATAAGGTACATACAATCGTTATACAGTAATGTTACGTACATTTTCTTGATACAGCATTGTCATAAACAGCTAACAATTTTCTGTGGCTAAACATCCTACTACATTACCGATTAGTTCTTTATTTGTGTCTTGTAGAAACGCCCTTGCCTTGTTGTTTATTCAATGGTAAATGCATACGTTTATCTTATACTTTGCATTTTGTAGGTTGCTCTCAGTTATCTCGGTAACCGTAACCTGCTGTCTGTCTAGTCCTCAGTCAACATGTATCTTAGTGTCTCGCTTGTCTTTGCTCCTCTGATTTGGGACATGGTATCCTTATAGAAAACCCTCTCCTGCCTTCAAATGTTATTTGTCATTGTGTTGTATAAAAAGGAATGGAACATATCAGCTATGAAGAAAGGTTAACAAATTTAAACCTATTTAGTTTAGAAAAACGTCGCCTGAGAGGGGATATGATAACATTATACAAATATATTCGGGGCCAATACAAACCATTGTGTGGAAATCTATTCACAAACCGGACTTTACATAGGACACGAGGCCATGCGTTTAGACTGGAAGAAAGAAGATTTCGTCTAAGGCAAAGGAAAGGTTTTTTTACTGTAAGAACAATCAGGATGTGGAATTCTCTGCCTGAAGAAGTGGTTTTATCAGAGTCCATACAGATGTTCAAACAGCTACTAGATGCACACTTGCAAAGACAGAATATTCAAGGATATAATCTTTCAATGTAGGGTAATAACTGCTTGATTCAAGGATAAATCTGACTGCCATTCTGGGGTCAATAAGGAATTTTTTGTCCTAGCTTGTTGCAAAATTGTGCTTCAAACTGGGGGTTTTTTTTTTTTTCTCTTTTGGATCAACAGCAAAAAACAGGTGTGAGGAAGGCTGAACTTGATGGACGCAAGTCTCTTTTCAGCTATCTAACTATGTAACTATGTAACTATGTATTAAACTTATAGTCCCTTGTTACCATGTATCTTCCTCTTTTCGATTTTTACATCTTGGGCTCGTAGTAGCGTGTAAATGTCACTATTTGCTGATAGTCTGATATATGTACCCATTTTCTTTTATATATATTAACCAGTAACTCATAACCTGGGGGGAGGGGGTGAATAACTAGGAGTGGGCAGGGAAGGGGTAGGGTGGATGCTTATGTTCTCTGCGGTGTCTGAAGTTGCCTTGATCTATCTTGTGTATCTTGTGTCTGTATTCCAGATTATATGTTTGATGTCCCTATTTGTGTGTTCCCGTTCCTAATTGCTTAATTACTTAATTACTTAATTACTTCCCATAGTTCCCAGGCGTCTACCCAGAATTGTTTTGGCGCTCTGTACGCTCTGGTGGTGCATTCGTAGGTTTTGGTTATATCTATTTGGGAGATAATTGCATCCAGCGTTGGGGGTTCTTTCTGTAACCATGCTTTCGCTATACCCGTAATCACTGCTATGGATATATGGAATAGGAGATACTTATGGGATTTGAGGAGGTCCTTTGGGTAATGCTGCAGGAGAAATATCTCGGGGTTTAGCGGTATATTTATATTTCCCCCTTTCTGCAACATAGATCCAACTTCCCCCCATAATGTAGCTATATTTGGGCATGTCCACCAGATGTGTATTACATTTCCCGGTATATGTCCACACCGCCAACAAGCGCCTGTCTGTGTCGGGTCAAAATATTTCAACCTCATGGCCACTATATGCCACCTATATAATATTTTCCATGACATTTCTTGCTGGGATGCACACAATGTTAATCTTTTGTGGGCTACGAATGTCTCTCTCCAAGCTTCTTCTGGCAAATTTCGTCCTATATCACTTTCCCATTTTTTAATGAATTTCATATCTTTTGCCTTTGTATATCTTTTGCCTTTGTATGTAGCTTTTGTATATTTGAGAAAGTATACCGGTCGTTGTGGGTTTGGTTTTCGTGCATAGTTGTTTCAATATTCCCCAATTACTTGTTTTGTGTATTAGTTGCGATTGTCTATTATGTCTCCTGATCCAAGAAAGTATCTGTCTATATGTAAACTCCGCTGTAGGTAGGAGTCCATATTTTTTTTGCAGCTCGTTAAATGTCAAATATATCCCGTCTTGAATGAGTTGATGTATGTGTGTTAACCCCAGGTTGGTCCATGTACGGACATTTATTTGTGGAATCAGAAGTTCAAAGGAGTGTAACGACATTATCGGGAGTATCTCCGTTTGGAGGTTCAGAAATTTTATGTACCTATCCCACTCCCTCAAGGCTAGAGACGTAATGGGGAGAATGTTTTGAAATTGTTTTCTATGTGGTTTATTTATTCCTGCTATTGTGGTGATTGTCCAGCCCTCTGTGTGTGACGCCTCTAGGTGTACCCACGCCGGGGGTTGTGTACTTGTCTGAAATGTAGACGCTATTGTCCCAACAATTGCCGCCTTGTAGTATCTATCAATGTTTGGGAGTCCCATACCTCCTTCAGCTTGTGATAGATATAGTGTATGTGCAGCAACTCTGGGCTTTTTTTTTGCCCACACAAAGGAGTTGATTATTTTCTGTGCCTCTGTAAGATAGGTTTGAGGTACATATATGGGTAGTGTGCGAAATAGATATTGAAGCCTGGGGAGAACCATCATCTTTACAGCGGCTATTCTACCCGTCCACAATATGTATTTGTTCTTCCAGCTCAAAAGTTGACTTTTGATGGATTGGAGAAGTGTAATGTGATTTGCTTTGAACAATTTGTGTGACTGGGTCGTGAACTTGTTTCCCAAAAACGTGAGGTGGTCATATCTCCACTCAAATGCGGTGGAGTTTTTTAGGGCTTTGATTGTGTCCGGGGTTGAGAATAGACTAATCGCCTGCGTCTTAGTTGTATTTAACCTGTAGTATGAACAATCACTATATACTTTCAGTAGCGCATTAAATGATGGTATAGAGCTGTGTGGGTTGGTTAGTGATAGCATAACATCGTCAGCAAATGCTGTTACCTTGTATTCTCTCCCCCCTTTTTTAATACCTGTGATTGCTTGTTCGTCTCTAATGGCTTGCAACAATGGCTCTAAGGCTAGTATATAAAGGAGTGGAGACAGTGGGCAGCCCTGCCTTGTGCCATTTGTGATAGCGAAGGGCATAGACGCTAACCCACTGTTTGTCACTTTGGCCGACGGGGTGGAATATATCGCCTCTATTAATTGCAGGAATTCCCGTGGAAATCTGAATTTCAGCAGAGTTTCTTTGAGGAAGCCCCAGTGCAGTCTGTCAAACGCTTTTTCAGCGTCAAGCGACAGAAATACACTGGGACCCCCTTGTTATACATGAGGCTGTACAGCTTCTTTGTGCCTTCTGTACCCTGTCTTCCCCTTACGAACCCCACTTGATCTTTATGGATTATCCCGGGCATTACGTGTGCAAGTCTCGTGGCAAACAATTTCGTTAAAATGTTGGTATCTGTGTTTAACAGGGATATGGGTCTTAGGTTTTGAGGTTTATTAGGCGGTTTCCCCGGTTTTGGCAGCGTGACTATATGTGCCATCAGCATGTCTGGGGGCATGGTGCCAGTGGAGACTATATGATTGAAGGTGGTCACCAAATGAGGCCCTAAGATGTGGCAAAATTTTTTATAGTAAGCATTGGTAAGGCCATCTGGGCCCGGTGATTTGCCATGTGGCAGTGATTTGATGACCTGCAGAACTTCAGGTAGAGTGATTGGGTTGCTCAGTTCCCCCCTCTGCTCCTCCGTTAGCCCAGGTAAGGAGATTGTGGATAAAAACTTGTGGATCTCCTGTGTGGAGGGCTGATGTGTTTGGGAGTCTCGATTAATGTTATACAAGGAATCATAAAAGTTTGCCATCTCTGTCAGTATGTCCTGTGGGTCATATAGTTTACCCCCCTGTGCGGGCTTGCAGATGTGGAATTTTAGATTGGGCTTGCTTTTGGCGTAAAAGCGATGCTAATGCCTTACCTGCTTTATTACCCTGTGTATAGGTACGTATTTTCAACTTTTGAAGTATATGTGCTGTTTTGTCTAGAAGGAGATCATTTATTTGTCGTGTGGTTAGAAGTATTTCCTGATCCCGTTCGGTCGTTGGGTATGACGATTGGGTCTGTTGTAAGTCTCTGAGTTTTTTTAGCGCTGTAAGATAGTTTTGGTCCCTAATCTTTTTTTGGTACGATGCTCTACTTATGATGATCCCTCTGACTACTGCTTTGTGAGCTTGCCATGTAGTTGTGGGCTTTAGTTCTGGTAAGGTATTAATGTGAAAGTACTCCTCAATGTCCTTGTCTAATTGTGCGCAGAAGTCTGTATTATTGAGCAGAGTCTCATTTAGTCTCCATGGGGTTTTCCCTCTATGGTCATAATTGGTCCTCAGGGACATCGATACCGGAGCATGGTCAGACCATACTATGTCACCAATATCACTAAGTGCTATGGTTTGTAATATGTTGGCTGTTGCCAAGATCATATCTATTCTAGAGTATGATTTGTGGATTTGGGAATAATACGTGTAACCCTTTTCAGTTGGGTGGTGTATTCTCCAGATATCGTATAAATTATGTTCTATGAGCACTTTATTTAGGTCTTTGCATTGTCGAGTAAGTAATTTCAATCTGGGAGAGTTTTGGTCTAATGATGTGTCTACCCCCGGGTGTAACATGTGATTTACATCTCCACACAGTATCATCGATGTTTTTTGCAAAAGTGGGATTTTGTTAAGAACTTTAAGGAGAAAATTCCTCTGATTGACATTTGGTCCGTATATCCCCACCAGCGTGTACCTAACCGTGTTAATGTTACAATGGATTATAATATAACGACCTTGGGTATCCTTCTTTACTTGTAGTAATTCAAATGTGAGAGACTTGTGAAATAGAAAGGATACTCCCCTGGATTTCGAAGAGTGGGTTGCGTGATACTGTGTAGGGAATTCTTTGGTGCCAAACTCTGGGACATGATTATGCTTAAAATGTGTTTCCTGGATACACATAATGTCAATCCGGTCACGTTTCGCTGCCTCAAGCAAAACTCTTCTCTTGTGCGGAGCATTCAGGCCCCTTACATTATGAGATTGGATTTTCACCCCCATTTACGGTGAAATTATGTTGCTCTTGGGCTGCGATATGTTGCCCAGCATATATTCCTGTGATGTTAGTTAGTGTTATGTGGTTCAAATGGATAGTTCTCAGGTATGTTAGGCGTAGAACCTGACCGGGTTTGGTGCTTAAATCTGCAGCTTTTGTAGCATATTCTGCGTCAGAACTTTGGGAGTGGATAACCGGAGGGGAAATAACTTGGGTCTGTACAAAATACCCCATGAGGGGTCATGGCTTCTGTTTGCATAGCCATGGGGGGGAGATATCTAGATATCTGTACGGGTGGCTAACGGCCTAATGACACAATTATGGAATTTAGGACTTATGATGTGGAACTTGACCCGTGTACGTCTGATCTATTAGTTCAAGAGAGAGACCTCCTATCCCATACCCATTATATTACTCGAGTTAGTCTCCCATAGGAAAATTCACATCGTAAGTTATACATATCATTGACATCTTAGCACATATATATACAAGCATATTATCACATACACCACAATATCACATACACCATAATGAAATGGAATTGTCGCATCTGTCTACATGCCCCTTGTATGTCGCTATACCTAAATGATGCGACTCTGTGATATCTAGTATATACAGTGTGTGTCTATATAGAGTCCATGAGTGCTTCCCCAATAATAATTTTGTACCTTTTTTTTTTTTTTTTTATTTATATATCTAACACTTTTTAACAATTTATACTTTTCTCAGAGGAGAATTTTCAGCTCATGTAGGGTATCTAATATGTGTGTTCCATACATGTCTCTCTTTCGTCTATGCCTTGCTGATCACCCTCCCATTAGTTATTTTGGTGGGATATTTTGTCGGCCTACAGTAAGCGCTGAAGAGTGATCCCCGTGCTCATCTCCCCAGGCGGAAGTAACTCAGAATTAATTTGTGGTCTCCATAGATACCGCCATGTTTCTAGGTCTGCATTCTATGGTTACCTCTGTACATGTATTAACGTAGGAGGATGTGTGTTGCCATATTATACAATATCAGTCTTAATTGAGGTATTTACCCATAATCTAGGCGAATTAGCATAACCTATCCCATACATATACATGTGTATGCGTTGCGTAGTACCTGAACCCCACCGGAGACAGTGTCTGTTTGTCAATTTCCTCCTTCCTGTCTGGTCCGCCCTGCTTTGCTCAATTTTATATGACAAGTATAAAAGTTATTGTAACGTCTGCTCGATGTCCCTTGTAGGGAAATAATTTGGTTTAACCCTCATGGTCTCTATTATGTATAAAGTCCCCTTGCTGTCCATCTCGACTGATGCGTTCCTTGAATCTTAACTCCTTGTGGGTGTCGGTATGTGAATGTCCTGAGTGCTCTCTCCGAAGATGTGAGGCGTACCGTATGCCTATATTGTGTGCTTTACTTCATTATCCGGGTCTCTTTCTCCATTTAGTGTCGGTCCGGATCTGTTCCTTTCACTGGTTTGGGGTGCCATTCCACCTGTAAGCGCCGGGATGGTGTCTGTGGTTGTGTTGTCAAGTTTTCTGCTATGCCCCATGCGTGCAACAATTTCAGGCCTTCAGCAGGTGAATTGATGGTGTGCAATTTCCCTTCCCGAGAAACAATCATTTTCGTAGGGTATCCCCATCGAAATCTCATTCCATTATTCCTCAGGCAATCAGTTATCTGGGAAAATTCTTTCCTTTTTCTTAAGGTGGTAGTAGATAAATCTGCAAACAATTTCACAGTCGGATAGTCTGCGTGTGGCGCAGGCTTATTTCTACTCGTGCGCAGTACCAGTTCTTTAATGGGAAAGAAGTGTACTCTCGTGAGCACATCCCTTGGAGTACTGTCCGGTATGTACCTTGGTTTCGGGATCCTGTGTACTCGATCTAATAGCAGCATCTCTCCAGGAATGTCCGGTGCGTATGCTCTTAGGAGGCCTCTGACGTAGGCCTGTAATTCCTCCTGTGTGACCGACTCAGGAACTCCCCGCAGCCGCAGGTTGTTCCGTCTGGACCGGTCTTCGAGGTCTGCCAACTTAGCTTCTGTCACTGTAAGCTTCTGTTCCAATTGCTCTACATGGCTAGCCAGGTCATTGTGTGCTGTCGCAAAGTCGTCCATTTTGGCTTCGACCTGTGCTGTGCGTTTGGTGGTTTCTTGCACATCCCTCCTGAGTCCATGGAGTGTTGCCAGGACATAATTAGTTTCTGGGATAAGTTGTCAAGTGCCAGTTGTAGATGGCCTTTTGTGAGGTGATCTGTCGATTCTGCCTCTTGTTGTAAGTCTCGTGGGTTTGGGCTGTCTCCGCCATTTTGCGCAGGCCTCATCTGGTCCGCAGCGTCCAGCGAGATTTTCGTGCCAAAGAAGTTAGCTTTCTCTGTTTTTGCAGCATTTTTCTTCGCTTTGGTTTGTGCCATCCTTAATGTTGGCAAGATGTGCCGATTAGTTGGTCCTAAGTGTCTGGATTAATAAGGATTGTCGGCCTCAGTAGCCAGAGCTCAGGTTCAAGCGACCATTAAGCTCGGCGGTTAGCCACGCCCCCTCTCTATTTTTTTTTTAATGTACACTACTGTTACACCAGTGATTGCCCCACGTCATGCCTACGCCCCCAAAACATTTGTGTTTGGAGGTGCTGGAATGACGTGGGCCAATGGGAGCCTGAATCAACTTTTGGCTCCCACTGCCCCTTTAAGAGCGAGCTCATGACTCGAGCCGTGCTCCTAGTGCCAGGCGGGCCACGTGACCGATCACTGCGGTCAGTGCACGCGGCTAAGTCAGAAGAGGAGATCAAGCCGCATGCGGCTCGTGTGGAGGCAGGAGTGATCCAGCCACGCGCGGCTCAAGCATAGGAGCCAGGTCGGTCCCAGGATAAGGTAAATACAGCCACAACCACTTATCCCAATCACACACCTTTCCTAACGTCCTATCCCATTAAAAGCATATTACCGCGTATTTAATAAAACAGATAGACCCCCTAATTCATCCAGGTTACCGATCGATGGTCGATATTCTGAGCCCTCTCTGATTTACTGTACACGACTATTCGATATTCCCACAAATTTTATATAGCATTTTATGTTTGTTTGAGACCACCTTAAAA
Organism: Pelobates fuscus; assembly: GCF_036172605.1. NCBI lineage: Eukaryota > Metazoa > Chordata > Amphibia > Anura > Pelobatidae > Pelobates > Pelobates fuscus. The sequence goes on along the minus strand of NC_086319.1, from coordinate 244,758,174 downwards.
ATATTGGATATCGCTAAAAATCATGATCACTATATACTTTCTCTACAAACCTCTACAACGAACCAAACTACTCATCCATCCGCTATATCACTTTATCCCACCTAGAACTAGTGCCCAGTTAAAATACTTGACTCTTACTTACCCACACTCAGTCATGCCACACACATTTTACCACTACTCTCACTGAATCCCTCTGACTACAGCTAAATTCATCTTCTACATCAGAACACTACTCCTAAGATTGGGTTGTATCCATGTCTCGGGTCTTTCATTTAGAATAGGGGCAGCTTCGGTCTCCTTCAACACTGACACTCCAGTGCATATTATTAAAAGATTGGGCAGATGGAAATCCTCAGTCTACAACCGATATATTCCTCATCCCGAGAAAGAAATTAGGAAAGCTTTTAAAAGTTTGACTTTGTAAATTTGATGCAATAAGTGTGTTTTTCTTTAATACCTATTCACCCTCTTTGCATGAACCCGATTTACATATATTACTAATATGTTTCTGAACATATATATTATATATTATTCACTCACTCACTCTCTGGGCCGGCCTAAGACATCATGCTGCCTAGGTCCAACGATAAATGACTATGGGGGATAATGTATAATAAACACAGGTTACTGGCTATGGGGGGGATAATGTATAATAAACACAGGTTACTGGCTATGGGAGGGATAATGTATACTAAACACAGGTTACTGGCTATGGGAGGGATAATGTATAATAAACACAGGTTACTGGCTATGGGAGGATAATGTATAATAAGCACAGGTTACTGGCTATGAGGGGATAATGTATAATAAACACAGGTTACTAGCTATGGGAGGATAATGTATAATAAACACAGGTTACCGGCTATGGGGGGGATAATGTATAATAAACACAGGTTACTGGCTATGGGAGGGATAATGTATAATAAACACAGGTTACTGACTATGGGAGGATAATGTATAATAAACACAGGTTACTGGCTATGGGAGGGATAATGTATAATAAACACAGGTTACTGGCTATGGGAGGGATAATGTATAATAAACACAGGTTACTGGCTATGGGGGATAATGTATAATAAACACAGGTTACTGGCTATGGGGGAATAATGTATAATAAACACAGGTTACTGGCTATGGGAGGGATAATGTATAATAAACACAGGTTACTGGCTATGGGGAGGATAATGTATAATAAACACAGGTTACTGGCTATGGGGGGGATAATGTACAATAAACACAGGTTACTGGCTATGGAAGGATAATGTATAATAAACACAGGTTACTGGCTATGGGCAGTATAATGTATAATAAACACAGGTTACTGGTTGTGGGGGATAATGTATAATAAACACAGGTTACTGGTTGTAGGGGGTGTAACGGACCGTTTCAGCAGACAAGGGGTTAAAATCCGTTTAGGCGATAATCCCCTTTCTGAGAGACAGGCACAGCTATTGTAGAACATCAAACTCCCAAACTGGATACAAAATAGCACTCCAAACTGGAACCTCACGAATAGCTGCTAGCAGATGAACAGGAAAAGCATACATCAGCTTACACTCCTGGCAGTCAGTCTCCAACAACATACAGTAAATCCCCCCAAGAACGAGACGAGGCTCCGTGTTGAGGGTCAAGCAGTGGTCTGAGGTGCTGGAACGCCCAGCCTGGTTTTTATTACAAGTGTACACATACAGGCCACACCCAGGGGGAGGCATAAAATAACCAATAGTATCATGGGTGCAACCCACACATCCCCTCCCCTTAGTGTGACACATAATCCCATTATACATACAGTTAAAATATACTTTTTACACAACTTTCATAACTCTAAAACCATACATCACATTCACATAAAAATACATATCCACAATCAATCCATTCAGGGGAACAACATATTAAAAAATGGCATGAATCCGACCAGGGGTTCAAAAGTTACTAAAAGTATCTTTTGTCCCTTACTAGCCGCATGGCAAACTGGTTTAGACAGGTTTTACATAGGCCTCTATCCTGGAGACAAAGAGGAAAGTAATCCAATTATCCAGGGCTAGAAGCAGACTCCATTAACCACATGGTTACAGAAAGACATAAAACACTTTAAAATACAGAAAGTTACTTTTTATCCATAACACACAGACATTTCACATATCCCCAGATAGCTGGGATCTGAGCGCACAAAACTACCGAATAGCGCGCAGATCCTATTCACACAGTACAATTGCCATGGAGCTAAAGTCTTTCCCATAGTCTTTCATTATATGAATAGGCTCCATGGTAGAGCTATCTGGGGTATCACATTCCCATAAAGTCTGGTCCATAGTCCAAAGGCAAGAGGCGGGCAATCAGCCCCCTCCAAGGACACGTGGCGAGGTCGGTTTCGCCACCCCCAAATGTAAGTTTTTTAGGGCAATATAGTCCAGGGCCATAGTCGCAGGGGAGGAGGCAGGCAAGCAGGCCTCTCCAGGACAAAGTGGCGAAGGGCACTTTGTCACAGGGGGATAATGTATAATAAACACAGGTTACTGGCTATGGGGGAGATAATGTATAATAAGCACAGGTTACTGGCTATGGGGGGGATAATGTATAATAAACACAGGTTACTGGCTATGGGAGGATAATGTATAATAAACACAGGTTACTGGCTATGGGAGGATAATGTATAATAAACACAGGTTACTGGCTATGGGGAGGATAATGTATAATAAACACAGGTTACTGGCTATGGGGAGGATAATGTATAATAAACACAGGTTACTGGCTATGGGGCGATAATGTATAATAAACACAGGTTACTGGCTTTGGAGGATAATGTATAATAATAAACACAATCACAAAAAATAAAATAAAAAAATAATAATTAAAAAAAAAAGAATGCAGCTTCAGAATTAATCTAAATTGTATGCTGTCTAGGAGGTGGGAGGGTCTGGGACGGAGGGTCTGCTGCTGATTGGCTGGAATGTGTCTGCTGACTGTGAGGTACAGGGTCAAAGTTTACTCAATGATGATGAATAGGGGGCGGACCGAACATCGCATATGTTCGCCATCCGTGGCGAACGCGAACAAGCTATGTTCGCCAGGAACTATTCGCCAGCGAACCGTTCGGGACATCACTATTTTTAGATAAACTTCTAAAATGATTTTTTGGAAATATTAAAATCTCAAAAAATATATTGTATTTTAAAAATATATATCAATATATATCACAATATTAAAAAATTAAATATTTTTACTATTAAATTATTTTAAAAGTTTATCCAAAAATATTAAATTATTTTAAAAGCTTACCAAACAATATTGATTCGAGGCATTAATTCCCACTTTTATTATTTCTTTTACAGCCAGAAACTCTTTGGAAACAGCAGAAAAAGTAAATCTATCCTTACATAACCGAGGATACAGCTTTTTGCTAAAAGCAGCAATCATCTTTTACAAGCAAAATAAGGAACTTTTGTCCACTTCTCCACGATGCTGTTAGCCACAGAGCAGAGCAAGGCAACTCAGGAACTCCCATTGATTCACAGTTTTCATTAAAATGCTTATTTTGTTTGCAGCAGTCATTGCACATTTGAAAACCCTTTTAACAGCAAATGCAATTTGACTGATTGTCAAGAAAATTATACAAAAATACATTTCCTTCCAAATCAATCAGAAATAGAAAACCTAAAACCTCATTACTCCCTCCCCTGGCTCGGATCATCCACGTGTACTTTAAGCCAACTAAATGGTCTACGAGATGCCTGTGATTGGACTGCTCTTGCCCCCATTGATGTCAGGAGTAGAGTTGAGCGGACACCCGGATGTTCGGGTCCGGTGGGTTCGGCCGAACTTCGGAAAAAAGTCCGGGTTCGGGATAGAACTTGACCCCGAACCCGAACCCCATTAAAGTCAATGGGGAACCAAACTTTTGAGCACAAAAATGGCTCTAAAAAGTCCTGGAAAGGGCTAGAAGGCTGCAAAAGGAAGTAAAATGGGGGTAAGAGTAGGTCAAGTGCCCTGCAAACAAATGTGGAGAGGGAAATCACTTAACATAAAATAAGCAGCCGCTTAGTAGATAACTCCCTAATTCCCACGGTATTAGGGAGCTATCTACCAAAAGGCTAAAAGACCTAAATTGGTCTTTCTGCCAAATTTACTAATACTAAGGACAGATTACTTGGTATTAGGAAATTCATCCAAAGAACTTTCCCATGCTGTACAAAATGACACATAGCACTCTGATTGGCTGGATTTCAAGCTAACCAATCAGAGTGCTCTGTGTCATTTTACACAGCGTGGGAAAATTCCAAAGAACTTTCCCACGCTGTGTAAAATGACACAGAGCACTCTGATTGGATGGATTTCAAGCTAACCAATCAGAGTGCTCTGTGTCATTTTACAAAGCGTGGGAAAGTTCTTCGGGGTTTTCCCACGCTGTGTAATTTGACTCATAACACTCTGATTGGTGGATTAAGTAACCAATCAGTGTGTTATGAGTCAAATTACACAGTGTGGGAAAATTCCAAAGAACTTTCCCATGCTGTGTAAAATGACACAGAGCACTCTAAATGGTGGATTTCAAGACAACCAATCAGAGTGCTGTGACAGGTAAATGTAGAGACTTACCTGTCAGTCTCTTCATTTACCTGTCAGAGCACTCTGATTGGATGGCTTAAACCCATCAATCAGAGTGCTCTGAGCCTAATTGCAGGGTGGGGCAAGGCTTTATAAGCCTTCCCCCGCCCTGCAGAGCTCAGTCTGCACGGAGCCCTCCATGGGTGAAATTTTTTTTTTTTTTAAAGTGCGTCGGTTATTATGGATTTTTATTTGGCCTTTTTGGGGCTGAAAAAATAAGAGCTTAGAAGAAAGAAGACATCAAATGGTAAGTCTATTTTTTTCTTTACAGGTATTTAGATAAGGGTCCCCTCTCATTATTTTTAGGATGAGGGTGGTAGGTAGGGGTTATTTTTTGGCGGGGAGTGGGGTGACTAGGGGTTTGGGGACCCATAGTCACCTGTGGGGGTTACATTTTTATTTATGGCCCCCACCCACCGCTCGGGGGTGGGGGCCAGGGGGGAGGACATTAAGTCCCGTCCCCCCCCATTTTTATTTATGGCCCCCACCCACCGCTCAGGGGTGGGGGCCAGGGGGGAGGACATTAGGCCCCCCCAATTTTTATTTATGGGCCCCACCCACCGCTCAGGGGTGAGAGCCGGAGGCGGAGGTCAGTAGGTCCCCCCTTATTGATATTTAGGGCCCCCACCCACCACTCAGGGGTGGGGGCCAGGGGGGAGGACATTAGGTCCCCCCCTTCCCAATTTTTATTTATGGCCCCCACCCACACACACTTTGACACAAAGATACACACATTTTGGCACAGATACACACACCTTGACACACAGATACACACATACACACACACAAGGTGTGTGTATCTGTGTGTCAGTGTGTTTCTATCTGTGTGTCACACACCGGCACATACAAAAAAAACATTTTTTTACAGGGGGGGTGGGGGAAGGGTTAGGGGGTTCCACGATGTTGATACACTATGTCAGTGGGTTCCACTGGAAAAATTAATTGGGAACCCCTGGTCTAAAGTATACTTATACAATGTATAATCTGAGTCAGATTTGGGAATGCAAATACAGCTAAGACTGTTTTGATGGTATGTATGAAACCCACTTTCAATATTATTATTGACCCTCATTTAATATATGCTGTTTCATATATCCTTGGCTGAGATCATGAATTTTGACGATCTTAGCCAATCCAATGGTTTTCTATAGAAAGCATTGGGAGGCTATTGCACCTGCGCAGTAAAACACCTGATGGTGCCAATCAGCCTCTTCTCATAGAGATGCAATGTATCAATGCATCTCTATGGGGAGCAGTTAGTGTGGAGATGCTGAATGTAGGTGCTGCACACTATACAGCACTGAAAAAGAAGATACCTCAAGTGGCCGTCTAAATGCTTGTCACTAGTGGTGTTCCTAGGCAGCAATTTAGACACTGCCTTTTAGCTGAAAAAGCAGTGTTTACATTAAAAAGCCTGCAGGTACAGGCTATAGATTAAATATTTTTTTCCCGTGGAACCCTTCGACATAATGTATCAACATTGTGGAATTCCCCCCCCCCCCCCCCACCCGTAAAATAAAAAAAATTATTTGCGCCATTGCATAAACCTTTTTTTTGTATGTGCCGGTGTGTGTGACACACAGATACACCCACACTGACACACAGATACACACAACTTGTGTATCTGAGTGTGTGTATGAATGCATCTGTGTGTCAAGGTGTGTGTATCTGTGTCAAAGTGTGTTTATCTGTCTAGCACATACACACACACACACACAATATGACCATACATCAGAGCCACCCTCCTGTTAACTTACCTTGTGTGTCCAGGAGGGTGGCTTGCTTGTGGTTCTGCTGATGTTGGCTGAGGCTGATGGGAGTGAGCTGTTGTGTGCAGGTGCAAAGAATTTTGGGTACATAGGCGAAGATGCATTTTTCCGCCCCCCAAAAAAAAATCTTCACCTGTGCCTCTTAACCTCCCTTTTGTGTTTCTTATCCCGTCTTTAAATATCTGTGTGTCTCCTATCTCTCCTCTTTGTATGACTCTTACATCCTCCCACATTTTGTGTGTCTTACTCCTCCCAGACCCTATGTTTGACTCCTTTTCTCCCAGCCCCTTTGTGTCTTATACTCTGCCCAGCTCCTTTGTGTGTGTCTCTTTCCTTCTCAAGCCTCGCTGTGTGTTTTTCACATCCAGCCCCTCTCCCCGTCCCTTAATGGTCCCCTCCCTTCTCTGACCCTTACTGTTCCTATACCCTCTCTCCTCCTTTCCCTGTCCCTTAGTGTTCCTCTCCCCTCCCCCCTCTGTTCCCTGTCGCTTAGTGTTCCTCTCCCCCCTCCCTCCTTTTCCTGTACCTCAGGGTATCTCTCCCCTCCTCTCCCTGTCCCTTGGTGCGCCACCCACCCCGATAGTGGTCCCCTCCCCTTCCTGGTGTGCCTCCTACCTTTCTTGTAGCGTGGCTGAGCGGAGCGAATCCCGGTACAGTGAGCTTTTCCTGTCAGTCCTGCCAGGAACAGGAAACAGAAGTTCCTGTACCACGGTACACTCCGCTTGGCCACGCTACAGTCAGGGGTGTATAAACACTAACAGTCACACACACTCAATGACAAACACAGACGTATCTGACAGCCCGACTCACTTATCTGACACACTCATTCATTGACAGACATTTACACGCACACTGACAGACACACAAATACTGACAGACTCATTGACAAACACACACACACTCAAATGCCCACACAGACACACATACTCACATGCACACAGACACACACTAACAAACTCACACACACACACAAACTCACAGACACACATACTCACATGCACACACACACACTGACAGACACACACTGACAGACACACATACTCACACACAAACTCACAGACACACATACTCACATGCACACACTCACTCACACACACACTGACAGACACACAAACTCACAGGCACACATACTCACATGCACACTGACAGACACACATACTCACACACACACTGACAGACACACATTCTCACACACAAACTCACAGACACACATACTCACATGCACACACTCACTCACACACACACTGACAGACACACATACTCACATGCACACACTCACTCACTCACACACACACACACTGACAGACACACAAACTCACAGACACACATACTCACACACAAACTCACAGACACACATACTCACATGCACACACACTGACAGACAAACACATACTCACAGACACACATACTCACAGACACACATACTCACAGACACACATGCACACACACACTCACAGTAATAAATTATTATTATATTATTAAATAATGCCGGGGATCCAGGAGGTGACCTGGCAGGAGGGAGCACTTCCCTCCTGCCGGTCACTGGAATTTTTTTAATATTTGCTTTGAGAACAAACTAAATGGGATATGTGTAAAATGTACTTAATGGCCTGGAGTCAATCTCCAATAAGATGGCACCTTACATATGAAGAATAAAACTTTTGAGGATAAACACATATCTAGCAAATGTCATATGGAAATTTTCTTTCTTTTAAAAAGCCACAGTTCAGCAGGATATTGCAAGTTCTTGGTTTATTTTTGCATTCTTACCTTCATCTTTTCACTATTGAGGAATGTATGCAGATTATTACAGCTTCTTGCGTACGGGACCCAAGTAACTCTGTTCATTTTCTTATTAAATAACTCAACTTGCTAAAAGAAGATAATGGGACTATTTTTGTCTTTTCTGTCTGAGGTTAAAAATATGGACATATAACAAATAGATACCACACTCAAAATCATGCATATATGCAAAAATTATTTTTTGTTAGTGTGTAATAATTTGCTTGGAAAATGTGATAAAATAAGATAACTCCAAAAATTCTTTTTTTTTTTTTTTAAATTCTTTATTTTTATCGTGCACGTAATAACAACAGGCTTACAGAGCCACAGCAGCATCTGTAATCATTTTTCATAGCATGTGTACAGTGTAGCAGGTTAAAACAGCACGGTTTTAAGTTCAAGAACAAGAACAAAATATTATCATACAGTTGATTATTGATAGGTTGGTATAAACCTGTTGAACTAGGCAGATTTATTGTTTACCTCGTCATTTAAGAGTAGTATAAAACATGCTTGAAGTTTCGCTCCATAACTCATAGCGAGGGCACCTTCACCCTAGGTATGCCCATAAAACAACAAGAATGCTATCTTCAGGAACATATTGTATAGCCTCTCAGTTACAGTACATGTCTATCCCTGAGATATATCTTAGGTGCTTGCTGATCATTATGACGTTGGTAGTATATGTCGTGCATTTAGACAAAACCATCATCCCAGTCTAATTAAGTACCCAACTTGCTAATTTACGACATTGTACGTCCAACCGTATCTTCGCTTCTGGAGAGAAAATAAAAAAATAAAAGCCACAACCCGAGGATAAACCAAAGGAAGGGTTAATAAAATTATGAAAGAAAATTGAAGGTAACAAAAAATATTAGATCAGAACCGAGTGGAAGTATAGAGAAGAGAGAGAGAAAAAAGAAGTAGCCAATAGAGGAAGGGTAGAGGAGATAGGAAGAAAGAGAGTGAGAGGTGAAAAGAGATGGAAAGGCTGGGGGGGGGGGGGAGGTGCTTGGCAGAAGCCTTACGGTAGCTACTCATGGACCTGTCCCCCTCACCCCTCTATATGGGACATAGCCTCCAAGGAAAAGGGCCCCCTCATTCTCTGCTCAGACCCTCTAAACTGTTGTCCCATGGCTCCCAAATTTTTTGGAATGATGCTGACGTCCCCTGCACTCTTGCAGTCAAGTCGTCCATAATTCTACATTCTTGGATCCTAGATATGACCCCGGAGAATTCTGGGCCCTCTGGAGAGAGCCACGCGGTCGCTATAGCGCAGCGTGCGCTTAGAGTGATTTTATGTACCAATTTCTGTTCTCTCCTCGTCCAACCGTCAATTGATCTGTTTAGCAGGTATATCCACGGATCCATACCTAGGGGCCTGTTGAACGTCTGTCTCAAGAGAACCTCTACGGACCTCCAAAAGCTGCCTTTTTTAGGGCATTCCCACCACATGTTTATATATGTGCCACGGGAACCGCAACCCCGCCAACAATCATCAGTATCGACTTTGTGCATGCGATGTAACTTTACTGGCATGGTATACCACCGAAGCAAAGTTTTCCCGGCTTGCTCCTGGAGGGTGACACATACTGAGACGGTAGCATTCGCCTTCCATATCTCCCGCCACTCAACTCCCTCCAAGACTTCTCCAAGGTCTGCTTCCCACTGATCCGTGTAATTCAAGCTTCCCCATTCTCCGTTTTCTGCGCTCAAGTGAGCGTACAAAAGCGTGATCATGCCTTTGGGGGCAGTCCCATCGGAGCAAAGTCTCTCAAAAAAGGTCAGTTGTCCCAACGCTGCTTTCTTAATGTGAGGTTTGCTAACAAAGTCGCGTATCTGGATATATCGAAAAAAATCAGCTGGAGTTAAATGAGCGCATTGTTGTAGTTGTAGTGAATTGGACCACCTCTCCGTTTCGATATAGCTGATGTAGCCGTTGTAATCCGATTCGTTCTCTCTGGGTGCCATACCAGGGATGAATTCCCTGTTTCTGAGGAGTGGAGTCATAGGGGAGGGGGACGTTGAAAGTCCATATTTGAGATTACTCGCATCCCAAATCCGAATAGAGTTGAGTATGGCTGGTGACGTTCGCCGTATCACGGGTCTATGTTCCTTCGGAACCCACATTGTAAACTGAGGGACGTCAATCCCTACCATCATAGATTCTATGTCCACCCATTTTCTCTCTTCCAGCGGGGAGTGCCACATAGCTACCTGTGTCAGTTGAGCTGCGAGATAGTAGAAATATAGATTCGGGAGGCCCAGCCCCCCTCTGTCCTTGCGTCTATATAACACTTGTCTGGATATTCTATGTGTCTTGTTCTGCCAAATAAAGTCCCCTATCGATCTTTGCAATGGAGTCAATTGAGTTTTTGTGACACGGACAGGCAAAGCCTGAAAAAAAAACAATATTCGTGGTAGTATGTTCATCTTCACAGAATTAATCCGGCCTATCCAAGAAATCGGCTTGTCCGTCCACTTATCTAGGTCTCCCATCAGGGCTCTCAACATCGGGATGTAATTAGCCAGGTACAGGCACTCAGGATCTGCTGTTAAATGAATCCCTAGGTACTTCAAAGAGTTTGTTTCCACTCGGATTTTATAGGTCTCCTTAATCCGCACTACATCCGCTTCTAGGAGGCAGATCGGGAGGGCGCTGGATTTCTGGATATTTGCCTTGTATCCCGATAACACCCCATATTCCGTCATGACTTCCTGAATCACCAACATGGAATCCATTGGGCTCGTAACGGTTAGGAGAACATCATCCGCGTAGGCTGACACCTTATACTCTTCGGTACCGACCTTAACTCCTCCAATATTCGGGTGCTGATGTATGGCTTGCAGCAAAGGTTCTAAGGCCAACACGAAGAGGAGGGGAGAAAGAGGATACCCCTGTCTAGTTCCATTGTAGAGCTTAAACAGGGTCTTTGGGGCACCCGTTATCTGCACCTGTGCTCACACATTATGGTACATTGCTTTAGTTATCGCCAGGTATCCATCTGGAAAGACCATACTCCGCAATACCGGGAAAAGAAATTGCCATCTGACCCTATCAAAGGCCTTTTCTGCGTCTATGGACACCACTAGAGTGGGGGACCCTGTGGCCACTTGCTTCCATATCAAATCAATATTCCGTCTGGTGTTTTCAAACAGTTGCCTACCTGGAATGAAGCCGACTTGATCGGCATGAATGAGCGAGGTCAACAGTGGGTTCAATCTATCTGCTTGAATCTTAGCCAAAATCTTCAAATCGTGATTAATTAGCAATATGGGCCTATAGTTTTCTGGGACAAGTGGGTCCTTTCCTGGTTTGGGCAGCAACACGATAGTAGCCAGAGACATGTCGGGGTCCAGCTGTCCTCCCTGACGTAAGTTTTCGAAGAGTCGAACCAAGTGAGGTGTAAGCTCCTCTCTAAAGGTTTTGTAATAAGTGCCATCGAAAACCATCCGGCCCCGGTGCTTTATTACCTTTCAAATTCAAGATAGCTTTGTCCACTTCATCCTCCGTAATCTCCGCTGCCAAAGCGCCCTCCGCCTCCCTGCTTAGTCTAGGCATCCCTAGGTTGTTTAAATATTGTAAGATGTGTTCCTCCTCCTGGTCGCCATGGGGACTACCGTCTGGCATGTGGTTGTATAACCTTTGGTAAAAGTTTTCAAAAACCTTAGCTATCTCGGCGGGTGTCGATTTCGTCGTACCGTCAGGATGTCTGATGGCTGAGATGTGGGTCTGTTCCTGCCTGGGCCGGAGAGTCCTGGCCAAAAGAGTGTCCATTTTATTGACCTTTTCATAGTATGTCCGTTTTGACCACACCATAGATCTGGCCGTGTCATCCAGCAACAATGTACGGATGTCTCTTCGTACTGCTTCTAATTGCCTGTAGGTTGTCTCGTCCGGCACGGTTTGGTGTTTCTGTTTGAGGGCCCTCAATTGTCCCAAGAAGGTCTCTAATTTCTGATGTTTCATTTTCTTCCTCCTGGTAGCAAGTTTAATCAGGTTCCCTCTAGAAACCACCTTATGAGCCGCCCATAGCGTGCCCGCGGAGATTTCTGGGGTGGAGTTCAAGTCGAAATATTCAGTAATCCCTTTCCGGATCTGTTCTCTTATCGCTTCATCCCGTGATTCGGTACATGCCCGAAGCGTTAGCCAGAAAAAGGTCTATCCTCGAGTATGTGCCATGGGGAGCTGAATAGAAGGAATAATCTTTATCTCCCGGGTGGTGAGCCTTCCAGACGTCCACTAATCCCGTTGCAGCAATGATATCCTTAAGTAACCTATCCTCGCCACCCCTGCCCTGGGATCTAGGTATTCCAGATCGTGTGCTCCTGTCTACAGCCGGGCACGGGGTAGCGTTGAAATCGCCCCCCATGTACGCCATACCGTGGGGCAGGTCCTGGAGTTTGCCATGGAGCATGGACCAAAAACCAGGTTCCGGTTGATTCGGCGCGTAGATGTTTATCAAGTGGACTTTATGCGAGTACAGAGTACCCGAGACGACCACGAAGCGCCCCTGAGAATTCAGTCTGCCTCATGAGAATTCACATGGAACGGGCAGCTACGCCTAATAAGTATCGCCACCCCATTGCGCTTGCGATGGGACCTGGCTTCATAGGAACCTGCGAAGGTATAGTCTCTCAACCTAAACTGGGCCTGTTTTGGCAAATGGGTCTCCTGGACAAAGGCAACGTCGGATTTCTTCCTTTTCAATTCTTTGAACATGAGTCTGCGCTTTCCTAGGGGCGTTAAGACCCTTAACGTTCAAGGAGGTGATAGTAATCTCCATCATGTGATACGGTAACTCCCACCATACTGGGGGTCACTCCCACTACTACTAGTGTCATTTCGGTGTTGCTTTCCGTCAAGTCCCCGTGTGCTCCACACCACCAAGCCCCCGCCCCCGCCAACCCCACCAACAGAAAAAAGGAGAGAGAAAAGGGGAGGTAGAAAAGGTTAGAAAAGAGAGAAAAACAGCATCTGGACTCAGTCCGACGCAAAATAACTCTGGTCTTACCGAATGCCACAGTGTTTGGGGAACGTTCTCCCACATTCCAGCCACGATCAACGTTGGGAGGAACAATGGGTCAATGAGCTCCCATACCCAGGCGCCTCCCTGTAGGTGAATTGGCCTCTGGTTTACCCACCATCTCTTCGGTGTGACAATAAACTATTAGGGGTGGTTAGGGGTTATTATTATTATTAGGGGGCTCATCTGTTAGGCTTGGAGTGGGTCTCCCCGCAGGAGAGCACCCAATTTGGCCACAATCCACATTATCTAAAGCCGAAACTACTCTAACCCTTCCACGATAAGTTAACATTTTTAGGTAACGCGCAATTCCGACCCCCCATGTCATAACACAGAGACAGTCTAAGTACAAAACCGTAATGTATCAAAGGGGATATAACATCTAAGTTAACTAGTATGCATTATTGGATATGGTGCAAATCCTTTAGCGGCGGAGCACCGTTTATCTATTGGTGCCTGGCACCCCAGTGAACTCCGTACGATATTGTTATACAGTATATCAGCTTAGTACACATATAGTTTGGCCCCTCTGTGTCTTTAAACATCAGTTTTGAACCCAAAGTAATGTACATATCGGGAGAGATATACATGATACCCCACCAACAGGGATCCCCCCGTGAAATACCATAGACCCCGCACGAAACGTCAAAAAACTATTTACAACAGCGTTTTTAAATACCTGCAAAAACCTTCCCCATTCATCAGTCTGTCTTCCTACCACTACCCCAGCAATTCGATCTGGGGGCGGGGAGGGGCACTCTCCCCTGCAATCTCAAAGTACCCACCCGTTCCTATTGAGATAGCCTAAGAAAGTTAAACGGCCCCCACCCACCGTTACTAGGCAAAAGCCCAATCAGCTCTCGTTCAGCGCAACAGAGTCTCCCACGGCCCCATCCCCTGCAGGACGTGTTGGAGCCAGTGAGGGACGACCAGCCGACCGCACATCCCCCTCCCGCCATAGACCCTGGGATCAGTGGCACCTTAGTGGGCATCCCCTGAACCCCCACTTCCATAAGCCAAATGTATCCAGTTCGACAATGTACATAGTGCGGGTTATAGGTGTACCAAGTTAGTGTGTATATTGTGGGAACAGATTCAGGTAGTTTAATGGCATACGTATGCCATCATATCGTCCCTTGTGAACCCGAGCCAAGTATGAATGGTATTGTAGGTGATAACTATTTACAAGTTGTGCCGTCCCACTTGACTCCCTTCCCTCCCCGCTACCTGTTTAGGTTGCATTTTTCTTTTTTGAAATAACAATTTTTTTGGGGGGGGGGGTGTTTATTATTGTTTAGATTGTCCCCCTTTTTTCTGTTTTTTTTTGTGTGCGTCATAGAATTTTAGGTTTGTTTTGTAAGGTACATGTTTGGGGTATTCTATATCCCGTCCCTGAAATATGTTTGTTACCCCTTTACGTTATATGCATATACACTTTTTTTTTTTCCCCCTTTTGCGTGTTGAACAATAACCAAACATTTGAACTGATTACTTCTGAAGAGAAATGGGAGACCCGTAAATCCAAGAGAGCCTGGACCATATACCTGCTCCACCTCCGCCCCCGAAAAAAGGGGGGGGGAGGGGGAGCAGATTTCCCCTCTAGAAGTCACACAATAAAACACTATGTACACAGCAATGGGGTAGCCACATATAAAGACTTAAGAGAAAATTCCCGAGGTTGTCATGTCCCAAAGGCTTCAATAGTGTCATCTCCCATTCCAATACCAAAAAAAAACCAATACCTCCTCAGATCGTAAGCTGCCCCCAACAGAAGACCTTCGGCTGCCGAAAAAATAAAGTGGAACGTGAGGGAAAAAAGGGGAAACGTAGTAGGGGTGGGTACGAAGGGATGATGAACCATGGACCAATCTCCCCCTGCACCCTGATCCCCTCCCAAGCGGAGCTGCCCGCACGAGGAAAGTGAAAAGCTATCCAGAAAGCATTCACAGTTCTCGACCCATCTGTAAGGGATGGCAGCGGGAAGGGTGATGACTGCACGCATGATGTGCGTATAAAACATCTAACCCAAGGCCCCCACCCAAACACATAACCGGGACCCCCCATCAAAGGCAAGGCCCCATAGGGAGAATAGAGACTACGATACCACTGGAACTTTAACGGCGACTTCGTGGACCCACTTCGCGCCAATCTGCTCGTAGGTGTGGAAGCTCTCCTGGGTACATCGTTACTGTCGGTAGGTCCGGAGGCGGTTGGATCCCAAGGCCCTGGAGTAGACGCTTCGGATCTCCACCGGGTGTTAGTATATGTGCTCTCCCGTCTCGGAACACCATTAATTTAAATGGAAAGCCCCAGGCATATTTGAGGCCTGCTCCCCTCAGCGCCGCTGTTATAGGCTGCCAGTCCCTCCGCCGCTGTAATGTCGAAGGGGCTAGGTCTTGGTAAAGGGAGAGCACAGTTCCATCATGCCGGAGCGGTTCCTCCTGGCCCCTCTTCATCAGAGCCTCCTTTGTGCGGAAATGGAGGAAGTTGATGACCACGTCCCTCGGGGTGTTTATATCAGCTCGCTGCGTTCTCATCGCCGTATGCACTCTCTCCATGTGCCATTGCTCCTCCGGGATGTGCGGAAGGAGAGGCTGAAAGATGGAGAGCAAGAGCTCTTGCAGGTCTTCTTCGGGCCCCTCAGGTAAGCCCCTCAGGCAGAGATTGTTCATCCGAGACCGATTTGCTAGGTCTTCCAAGGCCAGATCTGTATCCACGACATGAGTCGTCATGCGGTTCACCCTATCTACCACCTCGTTGTGGGCCTGTGTGGTAGCTTCCATGCGGTCCTCGAGTTTGGCTGTATGCTCGCCCAAGGCGCTGATGTCGGCTTGCAGCACCGCTGTTGATTTCGCAATTTCAGCAAGGTAAGCCTTGACTTCGGCTAATTTTGCGAGCACTGCCTCTTGGTTCGTGGATGAGGCCCCTTTGTCGGCGCCAGGAGACGCGTGTGGGGATCCTCTGTCGCCATCTTGGCTCCCGGCCTGGCTATGCCGCTGCACCGTAAGGAGGTCGAGTACCGAGCCTCCGGACTCCATGGTCCTCTTGGGCTGCTTTTTGGGGAGTCTCTTCTCCATGGCTAGGAGGTCTTTGGGTGGTGTTTTGTGGGCGAAAAAAAGGCCGCTTTTGTTTGCTTAAGGCGCCTGTAGAACGGAGCTCTAGTGAGACGCGTCCAGTCTCATTGATGGTCAGACCACGCCCCAACTCCAAAAATTCTTGAGACCATAAGCACAAACTCAACAGGAGACCAATCTATACATGACAGAAAGGTAAGTGCTTGAAAATAAAGTATAATTATGTTAGAAAAAATATACCCTAACTTCCAAAATGGAAATAAAAAAAAAAAAAAAAAAACAAAGAAAAATACCCCACAAAAATATGTGTTCATTATTATAGTATATGAGCTTACTCAAAAAAAAATGGAAAAATAATATGAAAAGAAAATATTGGAAAAACTATTTGTATGGCTCAGGGGTGATTCTTGGTATACTCCAACAAGTTATTTTTCCACAAAAAAAAGAGAAATTAAATAATAATAAACAAAATAAATTAATTAAAAAATAAAAGGAGAAGATAAAATAAAAAATAGAATAAAGAGAACAATAAAAGAGGCTGTGAAAAATGGAAAAATTAGACAAATGTGAAAAAAACAGGGCAACAAAAATGTCAAAATACTAGAAGCAAAATGTAAACATATTGCATAAACTGTTTGGAGCAGACACATTCTTATCAATATCAGTTAAGTAATTAGTAACAGCTTAGTTTAAAAAAAACAAAACACCACCACCAAATGAGCCAGTGGAGAAGGATTGCAACAATGAACATCATTAGTGAATATGAGCAAAGCCAATGAGTAGCGTCCCTAGGCAATGTTTTCGGTAGCTATTCTGGTATGATGTGGGAAACGTGAAGCTTGTGAAGCGTGTATGGACATCTGGAGAGCGTGATAAAGGGCTGCGCGTTTGGGGCCAAATACCCCATCAGAGGCCCTGTTCCAGAAGTTATGAGGCCCAGCTTACAAGTCCAGACAGTGTCTGACAGTGCCATAAAAAAAGCTTTATTTAAAAGAAAAAATGGAAATGTGAACACCCGATAAGGAAATGTAAAAATGAATGAAAGCAGGTCAATAGGCCCTCAAGGCATGAAGTTGGGAGCTGCCATAGTGACAGACAGGACAGGCAGGAGAGGAAGAAAAATTATTAAAAAATAAGTAAAAAGTAGCCTAGCTGATAATATGCAAGTTGTAATTTAATGAGAGTGGGTGATTAGTTTCTGCTTAGTGCAGAGTATTCAGGAACTTGACATTCCGTTATCAGCTTTCTACTTATTAATAACAATAGCTTCATTACAACTGCCAGAAATCGTTGCCGAGCTTCCTGATAGCATGTACAACTGTGTACTTGGGCACAGCAAATTAATAGAGAGGACCAGAAAGAGAGCTCTACACATTCACCAGAACCAGGAAGAAGGCAGTATGGTGGGACAGAACAGGCAGGATTAACATACAGATTGCTCTGAAACAATTGTTGTGCCATTCAGTACATGTTACATTAGTCTTGTGCATTGCTAATATGATACAATCAATTATAAGTAAATATTTTTTTAACGGAGCTGACAATTTCAAATCTTCAGCATTAACCTTTTAACTTTTTTGTGGTGTAATAAGGTGTGTTTATCCATAATCTCCTCGCCACTTTCTTTCAAGGTAAGAAAGGTCCAGGATAGATGGTCTTGCAGAGAAATGTATATGGAGCAAGGAAGACAGGTTATTTCCAATTTGAACAACATTTTTGCAAAAACTGACCATGGCCTCAATTTAAATTGTTGGAATAAAAATCAGAAATGACCAATCATCAATTCTGTTAGAAAAACGTTTCAGATTATTTATGTATAAAAAATCCTATAGATTTTAATGGTGACTTCTGTAGATAAGTAAAATAAAGTGACCCCGGAACCATGCATTATTAGAGAAATCTAAAAAAGGCAAGGAAGGTTGGGTGTGCCCACTTAATCTATCCACTCTGCATTTCAAACCACAGATAGAGGTACACTACATATCAGTAAAAATCATGAAGGTTATTGTGTCATGAAAAATACGCAACTCTCTTGTGGTCTCTGCAGCCTTCGGCCGTGCATCTGCATGACTAACACTTGCGGCATGTTAATGGATGCCAGCCGCTGCAGATCCACGACAAATTATATATGATTTCCAATTAAACAGTAGCTAAGAGATCCAATCAGGTTTATCATCATTACTTTTAGAGTTAGAAGTGGTTACAGGGATTTGTAATATGTCATGTTTGTGTATTTGTCATTTCATAAATATTCTATGTGTCAATGACCTCTGAATTGTGGTTTATTTCTACCAACTTTAAAAAAAGCTTTACTGCATTTAGTTTTGCTTGCGGTAATGTGTTGTTCAGCCCTGATTAAGTGCAAGGCAACTCCTGCATTCACTATATCCTGCCAATTCAGGGGAAGCTTCAAGAATCCGTATCCAGCATCTGGGCTTTGATGAACTCTACAATGCTTCGACTGGCAAATTGCTGCATTTATGCTATTCGGTATCTCAGCTGTGATTCAGTTCAAATTAGGTGCTGACTATACCTACTCTCCATACAAACAGATAATGTATGAATTAATAAATAAATCTGTCAATCTTGGTAAAGTCTCACAAAACTGGTAAGCAATAAAATTGAATTTCAGCACTCAGCAAAAAAAAAATTGGTACAATAGTGGTTTATTCAGTCATCACAGAATAGCAAATTTTCGACACACTGGGTGTCTTTTTCGAAACCATAAATAAAGTGCTCCATCAATTAGCCAATGGCAGTGCAATGTGATCAATTGCATGCATTAAAGAAATTAATGGGATTGTACAAGTAAACTCCTTAAGTGCAGAGTCTCATTATCTCTTAAAGTGATAGTTGTTTAATATATATTTTATATCCAATGTGATATATCAATACTAACATTTCCTAAACAAAATTGTTCGACTCCTACAATCGTTTAGCAAGTGTAAAAAAGTACCCTCTATAAAAATACATATCTACAAAGATAATATAACCATAATTACACCCAGTGTGTGAACGTTGCCTTTCTGTGATGACTGAATAAACTACCACTGCACAAAACTTTGACGAGTGCTGGAGTTATTTTTCTATTTTTATACCTACTTTCCAGTCTTTTCTATTAGGGCAATCACAATTTGTTTTATTTTAAGATGGAGCAATATTCATGGATATTGGTGGTCAGAACTACATGAAGGGTTTTCAGCACCACGGACAGAAACGTAATTTGCCAAATATAGATGGTAATAGAAATGTAACCTCGTCAGTAAAGAGAGTGGCATGTTAGCTCTACACCATTATAGTATTAATATTTGAAGCAGCTTGTATTCCCTTAACCATGTTTAAGTTTAATTTTATACTACAAGGAAAATATCTTGGAATGCTATGGTTACTTCACATTTTTTTTTTTACAAATGCTGATACTAGATATTTTCAAGAAAATATACTAATCTTTTCCAGGGTCTGTTATTGTTTTTAATGTTATGCAAATCCCTTATATATTCAAAAGCAACATATTTTTCGTTTAGCAAATATCTGTTAAATTTTACAATAGAAACAACACACCTAAAAATCATATAAATCTTATGTTTACTAATAATTGAAAGCAAAGTCTCATGGTACAGTTTATTTATTCTTTAGTATATATTATTTTCAGATCATACAATGCATTTTTCTTATTTGAATTTAGTTTTAAGATTGATCGGCATGAAATTTGCTATTCCTTCCTTTGAATGTATATATCTCTACATTGGTCTTGATCCTGGCTAGTTTCTACCTACAATGACGACCTCTTCTGCAGGTCCTATTGCCAGCCTGGACTTGTTGAAGGTACTCTGAGGCTGTAGGGCTTGTGGTGTTAGGTTCTGGTAGCAGCCAACAGGTGAAAACAATCTATATTGTAATGAGTTCTTTACATGTATTTCTCATGACCCACTTATGCACCTACATTATATTAGGATAAAATCAGAATAGTAAAACTAAATTATAATTCTATTATTTACAGAGGAACAGAAAAAAATAGTCAAGTTGTTGCGTAGTTCTGATCTGATGCATGTATTGTATTCTTGTCTTTAAATAAAAACTTAAAAAACAGAGGATGCCTAGTCCCAAAATTTGTATTATTCACCCCAATCTGAACTTTATTCCAGTGTGTGTACCAGAAGGATAAGCAGGGGTGCTCAGGATAGAAATTATGCCAACCTGCACGTTGTGTCCACTGACACTTCTTTAATTGTCTTGATTGAGATTTTGTTCCCCATGAGGGATCTGGTAGCTGTATCTGTTTAAGTATTTTGCCTGTTGTGTTTCTGTCTGTTAGAGTTAATTGAGTTAGTCAGTCGTCTTCAGTAATTATATCACAGGCAGAGTTCTTGGGGACTGCAGTGCTTATCGTGTCTGGTGCGGTGCTGTTGGTTCTTGGTAAGCACTAGGGGCATCTGTCGGTGGAGGTACCCAACTGGGGTACAGGAAGCTCTGTTTCAATAATATTTGAGGATACAATTAAAATGTAGTGGGAACACCTCACATTACACACTTGGACTCAAAAAGGTATTGACAAAGTGGAAGATTTATTTGAGCAGGATACTTTAAAATCATTACCATCCCTTCAATGTGAGTTTTCCTTACCAGCAAGGGAACAATTTCTCTACCTCAGGATCAAAAACATCCTGATGACCAGTAAGGCAGGTATGGGTGCAACATCACACACGAAATTGCTACATTTAAAGCACACATTAACCTCGAGATCACTTAAGCACGTAAGCACCATCTTTAATGTGGGCAAAGGCTATATCCCCATTAAAACCGGAACTGCAGCGGCCGGCGTCTATAGGAACGCTGCACACACTGGGGACCGGGACGGAAGGAGGTCGGGTAGTGGTCTGCCGCGGGTAAGGTAAGTGTGGCGAAAGTAATCTTGCCACTTGTACTTGGAGGGGCCTGCTTGCCAGCCTCCTGCCCACAGACTATGGGCCCTGATTTTCGGATATGTTGTTCACCCAGATCGGGGCTATCAGGGGATGTATCAGGGGACTTTTATGGGGTTTTATGAGTTTTTAAGTACTTTTTGGGGTTTCATAAAATAATATGTTTTTCTGTGCTTGAAGATATTTGGGTTGGATTAATACAGTTCCTGATTCAATTATCTCCCAAGCACAGAGGAGGGATTCTATTGTTTGTGTATGGGAGTGTCTCACGGTATGACTCTGTTTTTATTGGTTTATTCACTTTGTGTCCCTGTGCCCAACAAGGTCAACCTGGGTGTCACCCTTGTTGGGAAACTTGCATAAAAGGCCAGTGTGCCTCCATTAAAATTCTGTTCCTGCTTACCCTCAACATAGAGTCTCATCTCATGTGTGGGGGGAAACAACTGTATCTATCCTGGGGATTGCTATATCACTATACTCCCCAGGAATTATAATCACTAGCTCTTATAAGAGCTGTTCCTGCTACGCTCTCTGGGAGTAGGAGAGGTCTGCCCACTGGAAGCTGGATCCCAGTCCTGGGTCCAGGGTGGGTGAACGACGGCGAGACCCCAGCGCAGCTCGGTGAGCACTAGGAGCATCGACTGGCAGAGGCACTCGGTCGGAGTGCCAGGCGGTCCATCACAGTAAGCATTTATTATTTCTGTCGCCGAGACCGCTTTGTTTCTGTGTGGCCATGCCTACAGAATCCCACGGCACCTTGACAGTCCACTAGGTATTTAAGAAGAGGAAATGTTTGGTATGTTTTTATTTCTGATATGCAATGAATAGCTGTCACTGCTTGTTGATTATGAGACAACTGTACTGCATATGATGCTGTGCACTTTTGTTGATACTTTTGTTGATACCACTAAATAGAAATTATATATGTGAAAAAAAAATGTAGTGGGAACAGATTGTTGATCGAAGATCAATCTGAATGCCATTATGGAGTCAAGAACAATTTTTTTTTTCTCTTACAGAATTGGAAGCTACTTCAAATAGTCTGTTTGTTTGTTTTGCCTCCTTTCTGATCAACTGTAAACCCCATGTGAGAAAGGTTGAGCTTTTTCATCTTAGATTACTATGTAGCTATTTATGGTCATGTTAGGATTGTTTGTATGATGAAATGACACAAAATCCTTATTGGTTTTCTTAGTGAATTAATAATGTATGTGTTGGAATTAGTTTCATTAATCCTAACTTTTGTATTGGTACATTATGTTAATGCATGTGTCTTAAAAAAACGGTGCAGAGTAACATGTTTGTTTGGGGGGCAGGGAGGAGGGGGTGAATAATTAATAGCATTTAGTAAAGAAAGGTTTTAATGAACAAACCTAGGCAAAACCATAGTTATGTTTACAATGATAAGGATATCCCAGCCACAGGGCTGTCTACATTAAAATGCCTCAGGAGGGAGCTTGTGTGCTACAAAAAGCAAAACATTTTAATCAACAGTCATACTTCTTTGAAGTTAGAGAAACTAAAGGCAAACTAAACTAAAGGAAATACAGACCTGGTAGATTTTATACAAAACTGACCCTCTATAAATAAGATGTGCTATGTATTATGCACCCCACATTTTAAATCCATCAGCTGTGCTTCTTTTATACACTTATAATATAATATGCATGTATATGCATGTGGTTATTCAATGCTTGTACTAACCACAGTTTAGTCATTTGAAAACAGAGTAATACTTAAGCCACATTCAGGAAAATATATATATATAATAATGGTAACGTTGGTCTCTGACGCACACTGCACATTGCTGTGGGTGTGTAGTACACTCATACACACTGCCACAAAACAGAAATATCTTCAAATATAAGACAAATTGAAATATATATCATGTGGATTATTCCACTCACAAACATCATTTGCTTGTAGTATATCTCCCAAAACTGGGTTCACAAATTCTTCAGCTTTCTCCCAATGAACGGTGCACATATAGTTAGAAAACAGAAAATTGCTAAATACTAAACACGCTTTAATATAAATGGCACTTACACCATAACAAGGGAATAAAGGCCCATCACAATACTCAGGAACCAAAAAGCACCAACCCCATAGTCTAGGCACAGGAAATAAGGTTTACCCTCCAGATGGTTGTAAACTTGATGCTTCAAGTTGATTGGCTCATGGCTCAACTGAAGGTGGCGATGGGATATAAAAAGGGAACTAATATGGAGTTTGAATTGTGCCGGTCATTTTGAAAAGAAGTAACTTTTTATTTCCTCTGAAGAGGTCTGAGCGAATCGGATGAAACACGTTGGACTGGCATGATGAGTTTCATGTCCCACTGTGGATCCCCACTTTCCAACACCAAGAATCGCAATTGCATTTCTGTTGATTACTATTGTTTTTATTTCTTTCTCTAACTTGTTTTTAAAAGCTATGGATTACTATCTTAATCTCCTAGCCATTGTGCATTCTGTGAAATTTATGAGATACCTGGTCCATAAATCCATCAAGATATAATTTGGGGGTGGAGCCTAGCCACAGAAGCAATCGGTCGCATGTCTACCGAGCTCCGACCTATACAGCCCTTCAACGGGGACCTCTGGCTTTTACAGACCCCATTGGGCGCAAAACGAAGAAGCCAAAGCCAGTCAAACCCAATGAAGGGCTATCAATAGGAGACCTATAGCGGCAGGCCCAGTGCACACAAGGACCTAAAATGGCGTCCCTCGCAGAGGATTGCTCCGATTTTTCGGATGACTACTCCTATGACACTGTAACGTGCACAGTGCCGGCCTTGATTCCACCCTCACCAAGCCAGCCGGCATCCCTGCCAACAAACCCTGACACCGCTCCGGTGACTACGGCAGTGCTAAGGGACCTCCTCGCAGACCATCACAACAAAAATATCAGCCGACGTGACAGCCCTGCGGGAAGACTTGCAGGGCCTAACAGGCAGACTCACCAAGTTGGAACACACCACCCACACAGGCGCCCAGCAGATCGCTGCACTTCAGCATGCAGTGACAGAACTACAACAGCAGAACCACTCATTTGAACACCACCTTGCAGCCCGAGAAGATGCCAAACGGCGTAACAACAAAAAGTAAGGGGTGTCTCGGAGTCGGTTGTAGACGCTGAACTGCCACACTTTATTAGGCGCCTTCTGACGGCCATGCTGACACAGAGGAGTGCCAAAACAGTGATTCTCACCGGCATGTGCCACGACCGGCCAAAGCACCTGACACAGCTCCGAGAGATCTGATAGTCCAGTTTCAGAATGCCAAAGATAAACAAGCAGTAATGTCCGCCATCAGGGGTCAATCATCTTACCACTTCGAAGAGATGGACTTAACCTTTTATTCAGACCTGTTGGGGAGCACTCTTGCATGGGGACGCTCACTAAAACCACTTACCACTCTTCTGCAACATCACAGGATCCGCTACCAGTGGCGCTTGTCCCGAGCCATGGCAGTCTTCCACAGGGACTCAACACACGTAATCCAGGAGCCTCATGAGAGCAAGGCGCTCCTACTAAAACTGGGCCTCCCGGCCGACTCGCTGACACACCACGACCCTAATGATACCCCTAAATGAAGACACATGTGGAACCCGGCGGGAGTCTCCGAGTTTGTGCCACGAACGTCCACGCCGGAATCCTATGTCCTAGCAACCACCTGAGCGATGGACAATCCCAACGGAGAGGAGTTTATTACACCGTTTACCTTAATTTAACCCATTGGATTGCAGCATGGATACCGCTCCCAAGATCTGGAGACAGTTCCTATGTAACAGCATGGTCTCTCAGTGTACTGTAGGATGCAGCTTAGTACATACTATAGGCAAGATACGAGCTTGGTGCGAAACCTCCAGCATAATTTTAAACGCATACTGAGCTCCCCAGCAAAGTTGTACTTTTTTATTTTATTTCTTGTTTTGTTTTGTTTGTTTCTGTTGTTTCAATATGCCGTATAAGCCTATAACCTAAGGACTAATCAATTGTGTAAAGCAGAAAGCTGCCGATGTTAGCTTAACAACCTGCCATGCTTACCACTACGCTTGGGGGGCATGTAGGTTGCATTATATATAAACCACACGTTTATAGTTACTGCTGTTTTTATCTCTATAATTTTCATCTCTATATGGTTAACCACTGGCAGTCTAACCCTAAGTGAATGTATTTAAATTCATTTCCGCCTACCCTAGCGACGCTAGACCACCATGGTAATCAGTGGTGGGCAAATATTACATGCAAACGGTCTATGCTACTATTATAGGTGAATATTAGGAGCCAACGGTCTATGCAATTACTATAGGCAAATATTTTATGCAAACGTCCTATGCAACCGACCTATGCAAATGTTTTATGCAAACATCCTATGCAACCGTTATATGCAATTATTATGTGTACGTGGTCTATGCAATTATTATATGCAACCGTCCTATGCAACCGATATATGCAACTATTTTATGCAAACATTCTATGCAATCGTTATATGCAAATCACATCTGCAAAACGATATCACTCGACGTTAAGTTACGCAAATGCCTAAACAAAGTAAATCTATACCATTTCTATCGTTATATATAAAAAATGTGCTTGATCTACCTTGTACCCCTATGTTCAGCTGTTTGTATTGTGCTAGAGGACTACCTTTGGGGTACCTCACATGGGGATTTAGGCCAGAGCGCAGGTAACGTTCTCTTTGTTTTTACTATGCAAATGTTATTTACCTACGCACTACAAAAATAAAGAATTAAAAAAAATATATATAATTTGGTATTGCTATAATCGTAATTCCCATCCTCCCTCCTGGTAAACTGTCAGCGTAACCTTTGTTAGCATTCAAATCTCGTGGAAGAGGGTGAGTCCCTTTTACTTTATAGTGTATCGCATGCCTAAGGGGAATAATAGTTAATCACTTATTTTTCTTTACTTCACTTTTCTTTTCTTTTCTTTACTTTAACATTTACATTTTATTTCATAAAGACACTCATTCTGCATGCTTTTCTATTATTGATGGCATGTTGTTCTTGCTGGATGTATTCATGCATCTGTTCTCATCCTGAATATTTTTGTAATATTCCCATGTGGAATTAAATAAATAAAGTATAAAAAAAAGAATCCTACTTTTTGGAATCTTTAAAATTATATTTTGGTCTTGTCCAGGAACGGCTTGATGGACAGTGCAAATAACAATGGGAAGATTGGGCACCCCTGTCTTGTGCTGTTACACATATGTACTTCTCCCAAAAAAGAGCCATTTACCCTAACTTTCACCTTCAGGCAAATATACAGTGATGTTATCTATGTTCAGAGTTTCGTCACAAAGCCCATTTTCTGTAAAGTAAGTCGAACACACAAAAAATCTACCCTATTGAAGGACTTTTCGACATCTGTTGGCAGTAGTAGTAGAGGTCTATGGTGTGTCTGTGCTAATTGCTGAATAGTGAATATTCTTATTATCCTTACCCTTCCTTCCTGAGCCCAAACAGGCTGCATATGGCTGGTAGGTACTTTTGAGAACAATTTTAAATCCACATTCAACAATGAGTTTGGTTTGTAACCTGCACATTGCTCTGGATCTTTCCATTCCTTGGGCAGAATTATAATGTGAGCCTAAACTGTGCTTAAGCTGTGATTGAGTTCAGTGCTTACGCTAGTCTAGGAATCAGGTTGGAATTAGTTTTTTTTTATAGTAACCTAGGGAAAGCCATCTGGACCAGGGGCCCAACAATTCTAGATGCCTTGATGGTTCCCTCAATTTCCTCTTTAAGGGGTGGAGCCTCCAAAGTATCCATTGCCGGTAGGATATATTTTAACAAATAACTCTCAATACGATTGTGTCGGTTCTGAATGGACTGCATGTTTGGATCCTTTGCTAGTCCATAAAGGGCTGAATAGTATGATTCGAACTCTTTAGCTAAGTGTCATGCCTTAACTATAATATCCCCTTACTTCCTGGTTCCACGGAGCTTAGCCACACCTCTTCATGACTCGGTCTCCCTATTTAATCTGACTGCACCAGCTGATCAGGGCTGGATTATTGAACTACGTTCCTTACTCACAACCCGGCTACAACTTCGTTGTGAAAGCCTCTGCTACCAGACCGGACTGAAAGACTCTGCAAAGTTCCCTTCACCTTTCCTCATCCACGGCTAAAGCTGAACTCTATCCATGCAGGATAATCTGCCTCTGAGGAATCTCGGGAACCAGTGTTCTATAAGCCGGAAGCTAAGTAAAACTTCTCTGATAAACGTTGCATCTAAAGCTGTTATTTCCTGTCTCCAAAGTCCTTCGTTAAAGCCAACCGTTACAGCTAACTTCAACACATACTTGTCTCAGTTAGCTGCATCTATCTTTCTTCAGTTAAAGTCTATGGAACAGCTATTGTAACTTCTTATCATCTAATTAACTAATACTACTAAAGGACTCTTGCTGCTTCAGTTCCGTTTACTCCTTAAAGCTACAGTGCATGTAACTGTGGACTTCATTTATCGTTTATTACTTAATGCTACAGTACCTGTAAAGTGGAATTAAAGTCTTTACCTTTTACTTTCTTTAATAAATATTCAAACTATACGAAATCTGCAGTTGTGTTCCTTCATAACAAATGTTTAAACGTGACAGAATAATCCAGCCATTGTAATGGATCCAGCAGATTTCGATTCTACTATAACTACGTTGAATCAAAGAGTTAATGCACTAGCCCAAAGTGTGCAAGACCTGCAAGTTACTAACGAAAGACTTCTCACTTATATCAGAGATTTACAAACTCATACTCCTCATACTACTCTGCACTCGGCTAGTGATCCTGCTGTGTGTAACCCTGAAAAGTTCTATGGAGATCGTTCCAGATACAGGGAGTTCCTCAACTCTTGCAAATTGTTAATTGCTTTGAAACCTCGATCCTACCCTACAGAAAGAACTAAAGTTTGTTCGGTTATTTCCTTTCTAAGAGGTGAACCTATGTCATGGGCTCATTCCTTTCTGGAAAACGATGACCCCATCTTAGATTCACTGGATGAATTTTTTGAAGCCATGTCTCTTCTCTATGAAGATCCTAACAAACAAGCTACAGCTGATTTAACAATCAGAACACTACAGCAAAGAAATAGACCCGTTGAAGATTACATTGCTGAATTCAAAAGATGGGCTATAGAAACGCAATGGAATGACATCACATTGCGCAACCAGTTTCGAATTGGTTTATCGGAAGCTGTAAAAGATGAATTATCTAGAACAGAACTCCCTACTAATTTGAACGCTCTAATTCGCCTATCAATCAGCATTGACAGAAGATTAAGAGAAAGAAAGGCCGAAAAGTCTCTTTTTCTTTCAAAAGACCGCAAACCTTTCACTCCCTCAAAAGCTCCAGAAAAGACTTCCTTAACAAGTGAACCTATGGAACTAGGGGCTCCAAAGCCTCCTGACAACCCATCTGAACCAATCGAACCTATGGAAATAGGGATAATAAGAAGTCCCCTCACTCCTGAAGAGAAAAATCGAAGACGTATGTTAAACCTCTGCATGTATTGTGCCTCTCAAGTTCATTCAGTCTCTGATTGTCCTTCATTGAAACGGACAAAAGGCAGAAGGCCGTCTCATGCCTCTTCCATCCTAAGTGTACTTCCCTCTACAGCAAATACTCAAATGTCCCCTATCTTTCTTGTATTACAGTGGGACAATAAAAGAATCATAACCAAGGCTGTTATCGATTCCGGTGCAAATGGAGTATTCATCGACTCAGCCTTTGTAACAAAGAATAAAATTCCTTGTGTTCGTAAAAGAACTTCTGTACCTGTTAAAGTGATTGACGGGTCCCTCATCTCATCGGGACCAATACTTCATGAATCCATCCCTCTAAAAGTAACCATCAATCATACTCATACGGAAAGTCTTATATTTGATGTCATCTCATCACCATTTTTTCCTATTATATTGGGGATCAACTGGTTAAGGAACCACAACCCTCAAATCTCATGGTTTCCCTTCTCTCTTGCATTTGATTCTGATTATTGCAAGAAAACATGCTTGCAACGTATTCCAATTCTTCAGTCTACGAAAGAACTAGCTAAAACCTCATGTTGTTCTGACACCGAACTGGAGTCTCCTCCTCCTACAATCATTGGTGAATTAAAGAGAAAGTTTACAACAGCTCCTATCCTTCAACTTCCAAATCCTTCATATCCTTATGTCCTTGAAACGGATGCTTCGGAATTTGCAATTGGAGCTGTCCTTTCTCAACACAAAACTCCTCAAGTACCTCCTTCGCCTAAAGTCATTGGAATCTTATCTTCTCTTATTGACGACATTAAAGGTCTCAGTGAAGATGCTCTTGAACTTCCTAAATCAATGAAATTATCTAAGAAAAACGGTCTCTACTATTTCAAAGACCGGATTTACGTGCCTCCCTCCTTCAGGATTAAAATACTTGAATTAATTCATGATTCTCCTCTGGCAGGTCATCCAGATATGAAAAGGACCCTTGAATTGTCTAAAAG
Source organism: Pelobates fuscus (assembly GCF_036172605.1). Classification (NCBI taxonomy): domain Eukaryota; kingdom Metazoa; phylum Chordata; class Amphibia; order Anura; family Pelobatidae; genus Pelobates; species Pelobates fuscus. The sequence goes on along the minus strand of NC_086319.1, from coordinate 244,728,493 downwards.
ATACTGTTGGTGGCCTCGTCAAGACCAAACTATCGAATCTTATGTCAAATCTTGTTCTGTATGCCAAAGATCCAATCAATTGTCCTTGTTGAAGCCTCATCATCCTGACCCTTTCCAAAGAAATCTCACTACTTCTCCTGATCCCATATTGGTCCAGGGTGAAGAAGAATACGAGATTCAAAGTATACTGGATTCAAGGTTCCATCGTGGCTCCTTACAATATCTCATCAGATGGAAAGGATATGGAGTTGATGAAGATACATGGGAAAACTCCTCTGACGTTCATGCTGACAAATTAGTTTCCCAGTTTCACAAACGCTACCCTTCTAAACCAAGTCAATAGCACCCAGAGGTTGCTCATTAAGGAGGGGATACTGTCATGCCTTAACTATAATATCCCCTTACTTCCTGGTTCCACGGAGCTTAGCCACACCTCTTCATGACTCGGTCTCCCTATTTAATCTGACTGCACCAGCTGATCAGGGCTGGATTATTGAACTACGTTCCTTACTCACAACCCGGCTACAACTTCGTTGTGAAAGCCTCTGCTACCAGACCGGACTGAAAGACTCTGCAAAGTTCCCTTCACCTTTCCTCATCCACGGCTAAAGCTGAACTCTATCCATGCAGGATAATCTGCCTCTGAGGAATCTCGGGAACCAGTGTTCTATAAGCCGGAAGCTAAGTAAAACTTCTCTGATAAACGTTGCATCTAAAGCTGTTATTTCCTGTCTCCAAAGTCCTTCGTTAAAGCCAACCGTTACAGCTAACTTCAACACATACTTGTCTCAGTTAGCTGCATCTATCTTTCTTCAGTTAAAGTCTATGGAACAGCTATTGTAACTTCTTATCATCTAATTAACTAATACTACTAAAGGACTCTTGCTGCTTCAGTTCCGTTTACTCCTTAAAGCTACAGTGCATGTAACTGTGGACTTCATTTATCGTTTATTACTTAATGCTACAGTACCTGTAAAGTGGAATTAAAGTCTTTACCTTTTACTTTCTTTAATAAATATTCAAACTATACGAAATCTGCAGTTGTGTTCCTTCATAACAAATGTTTAAACGTGACACTAAGGCTTCTGGAAAAGTAGTTGTTTTTCTTTCTGGTGTTTGAATTTTGTGAATTTGGGTATGTGGTCGTTGTCCCCCCAACATATGCGCCAGAGCCCTACCACTTTTTGCATGTATATAAAAGAAACCCTTGGTTCTCTTTATCACGTGGTGATACCTGTGCATGAGGAATGCTGACAATTCTCTCTTGGCTGGCAATAACTACTGATATATCTCATCTACAGTGAGGGGAAAAAGTATTTGATCCCCTGCTGCTTTTGAACATTTGCCCACTGACAAAGAAATGATCAGTCTATAATTTTAATACATTAAAAATCGTGTTAGCACTATGAAAGAGAAGTTCACATTCTTGAAATGGGCACACCACAAATAAACTTATGAAGAAAAAATATTTGCAACCACTAGGCATGTGCATGGGGAAAATTTTCGGTTCGGCATTCCGAAATTCGGAATTTGCGCAATTCGGGACTTCGGCAATTCGGCACTTCAACACTTTGGAACTTCGGCACTTCAGCACTTTGGAACTTCGGCAGTTCAATACTTCGGAAATTCGGCATCTTCGGAACTTCGGCACTTCAGCACTTTGGAACTTTGGAACTTCGGCACTTCGGAACTTCAGCACTTCGGAACTTCAGCACTTCGGAACTTCAGCACTTCGGAACTTCGGCAACTTCGGCACTTTGACACTTCGGTACTTCGGCATTTTGGAACTTCGGCATTTCGGGACTTCGGCACTTCTATTGCAGCCGCTTAGTAGATAACTCCCTAATTCCCACAGTATTAGGGAGTTATCTACCAAAAGGCTGAAAGACCTAAATTGGTCTTTCAGACAAATTTACTAATACTAAGTAAAAATGACTTAGTATTAGTAAATTTTGCCCCTACTCGCTATACCGCGAGTATGGGCATGTCTAGTAAACAGTGAGCAGCCTGTGGCTGCTCACTGTTTTAAAAAAAAGCCCCCCCCCAGCGGGAGGGGGCCCTAAGGTAAAATGATGGGGGGACCTATTGTCCTCCCCCCAGCCCCCACCCCTGAGCGGTGGGTGGGGGCCCTAAATACTAATAAGGGGGGGACCTAATGTCCTCCCCCCTGGCCCCCACCCGTGAGCGGCGGGTGGGGGCCCTAAATTGGTATAAGGGGGGGACCTAATGTCCTCCCCCTGGCCCCCACCCCTAAGCGGCAGGTGGGGGCCCTAAATACTAAGAAGGGGGGACCTAATGTCCTCCCCCCTGGCCCCCACCCCTGAGCGGTGGGTGGGGGCCCTAAATAGTAATGGGGGGACCTAATGTCCTCCCCCTGGCCCCCACCCCTGAGCAGTGAGTGGGGGCCCTACAGTAAAATAAGGGGGACACCTAATGTCCTCCCCCTGGCCCCAACCCCTGAGCAGCGGGTGGGGGCCCTAAATGCTAATAAAGGGGGGACCTAATGTCCTCCCCCTGACCCCCACCCCTGAGCGGTGGGTGGGGGCCCTAAATACTAATAAAGGGGGGACCTAATGTCCTCCCCCATGGCCCCCACCCCTGAGCAACGGTTGGGGGCCCTAAATACCAATAGGGGGGGACCTATTGTCCTCCCCCCCGGCCCCCACCCCTGAGAGGCGGGTGGGGGCCCTAAAAAAATGCCCCCCCAGGTTACTAGGGGTCCCCAAACCCCCCCCTCCCCCCCAAAAAAAAAAATTATCCCCCCTACCTACCCCCCTCACCCTAAAAATAATGAGGGGGTGACATTTAACTAAGAACCTGTAAAAAAAAAATAACTTACCATTCAATGTTTTCTTTCTTCTAAAATCTTCAGCCCCAAAAAAGGCCAAATAGAAAACCATAATAACCGACGCAATAAAAAAATAAAAAAACAAGCGCAAAAAAAATAATCCTTCTTCACCCATGGAGGACTCCGCGCAGACTGAGCTCTGCAGGGCGGGGGAAGGCTTATAAAGCCTTGCCCCGCCCTGCAATTAGGCTCAGAGCACTCTGATTGGTGGGTTTAAGCCATCCAATCAGAGTGCTCTGACAGGTAAATGAAGAGACTGACAGGTAAGTCTCTACATTTACCTGTCACAGCACTCTGATTGGTTGGTTTGAAATCCACCAATCAGAGTGCTCTGTGTCATTTTACACAGCGTGGGAAAGTTCTTTGGAATTTTCCCACGCTGTGTAATTTTACTCATAACACTCTGATTGGTGGATTAAGTAACCAATCAGAGAGTTATGAGTCAAATTATACAGCCAAATACTTGAAAAATACATTATGTATCATCAATATTTTTGTATGTATAGAATTTTGCATTATCAAATAGCTTGGGATATTTTTTTAAAGGGAATCCCTAAGCACCTAAGCGACTTTAGCTTATTGAAGCAGTTTTGGTGTATAGATCATGCCCCTGCAGTCTCACTGCTCAATTCTCTGCATTTAGGAATTAAATTGCTTTGTTTATGCAGCCCATGCCGCACCTCCCCTGGATGTTACTCACACAGCTTCACTACACACTTCCTGAAAAATAGCTTCTTTTTTGTACCTTCCCTTTTTGCATGGCGCTGCCTAAATACGAAATACATTTTTAAAAAAACTATTTAGTAGCTATACTCCCAATGTAAAACATGTATACATTTAATTAAGCATTTGTTCATTGGGGGAATAACTAAAACCACCTGCAAAACCAGCAAATTTCTTGTCTGCTGATAATGCAAGCCCTCACCTTTTACCCCTCCCCAGACTTTCTGTGACTGTCCAATCAAAATTCCCAATACAGCTCAATGAGAAGTCTTTGCAAGGCAGGTGCTCTGGACATTTGCTGCCTCTTGGGTTTAGTTCCACTGAGCTAACCAAACCAAGAAGTAACAGGATGGGTAGATGTTTAATAAGATTCATAACGGTAGGCTCCAGAAGCTCTGGTGAATCAAATATCAGTCTACTAAACAGGAAATCATAGAGATAACGAAGAGAGATAAGTATTGTTACAGGGGAAGTAACAGGGACAAACTGCAGAAGCTACACGTAGAAATATGGACACAGGTCTTCAGAAAGTACAAGGCCTTTATTCACATACCGATCGGGTCTCAGATGAACTCCTGTTCCAAAAATATCTGAGAGACCAACACATGGTGTACATTCCTTATATAGCACTATAACTCCTCCCATCAATAGATACACCCACATATACCTTTAACCAATCAATGAGCAGAATACAGACTTGTACATCTGGTCAGACCACATGGCTCATCCAAGACAAAGGAAATAAGTGCAATTTCAGTTCCTTTCAGTTCCTGCACATGCTCAGTATACTGATGACTCATCCAACTGTTTGTAACCAGATACTAATTAGCCTATGCCATGTGGAGATTTCAGCCTACTAAAATTTAACCATGCTGGAATCCCATCACAGTATGATGTCGAATAATTGTGTGTAGGATGATACAGCACATTATTTAGGGTACCATTACCCCTGAAATCTAAGGGAGCTACATTCAATTCTGAACCCAACACACACTTATTAGGTATCAGTATAGTATAAACATATATAATATTAAATCTATCCCACTCAAAAATAATATAAAATTGATGTACCATACACTTAAAGGGGATGTACACCACTGAACAAAACCTTGCAAATCACCTATAAATTGTGGCAACCCTTTTCCACAAGTTATTCTTTTTTCTTGTAGATTTATATTAACAATTTAACCAATTGCATCATAACCCAAATAAAAATACAAACACAGATAACTGAATGTAAGAGAAGGGTCTCTTCATTCAGGGAAGCAGGGCATCTGGATAAAGGGAAGCATGGTCTCTAGGGAGACAGCCAGCTCAAGAACACAGGGAGACATCTGGCTCAGGAATTCATAATGGGTGACAGCTGGCACAGGAACTCAGGACCAAACCAACAACATTAACGTTAATGAACTGGCAAACAAGAAAGGGGCGAGTCTCAACTAAATAGGCAAAGGATAATTAGAAAGTAAGGCCAGCTGGGAACAGAGACATCTCAATTTGGGTGGAGCTGCCTGCAATAGCACCACAGAAAGGCAGTTGCACTAAGAGGTACTGCACCAGACTGAGAGTAAACAAAATCGTGACACCGTCAGTTTTCCTCCCCCCTGCCCACCTCAACACAAGTGGGAACGTCACTTTCAGGGGTATTTGCAAAACATTTTAACATAATTTTAGGTTACCATTTTTACCAATTAGTTCAACAAGAACTTATTGTCACAATATCTGTTTCTCGCTGTGTGATCACAGAAAGATTGTATTTTCTGAGTTCTGATGCAAACCCACTCATTCCTAGCTTACTGGTGTCTTATTATGACATCATTAATGACTTGGACCCCTCCCATTAGTCTCCTTTTATAGTGTCAGCCCATGTGTCGCTTTTTGATAGTGTATACACACACACTTGTGAGATCATGGTCCTCTGTAACCAATCAGTACCCAGTATAGGGAATAAATACTTCCTGGTTGTGCTTGTTTCTTTTCCTTGTCGTGGTTCTTGTTACCCGAGATTGTGTTTATATGGTGTATTGGATTTCCTGTTTTCTGACCTCCTTGTATCCTGATCTCGCCTGGCTATCGATTGTGTGTATTTCTGTTATCCTGAACTAGGACTGTTTCATTTATTCTCTGTCTGTTTGCAGACATTTCATAGAACTGTCTCAGGCACTAACCCAGCCACTCTAATGACTGGTATGTGTACCTTTACATGTGTGTGTTAGGGTAACTCTATTCCTGACACATATAATAATGTAACATTTTATAGAAACAGAATGTGACGGCAAATAAGAACCATTCGGCCCATCTAGTCTGCCCAGTTTTCTAAATACTTTCATTAGTCCCTGGCATTATCTTGTAGTTAGGATAGCCTTATGTCTATCCCACGCATGCTTAAACTCCTTTACTGTGTTAACCTCTACCACTTCAGCTGGAAGGCTATTCCATGCATCCACTACCCTCTCAGTAAAGTAATACTTCCTGATATTATTATTATTATTTTTTTTTTTTAATTCTTTATTTTTGGTGTGCATAAGAGTAGTAACAAGCTTCAATGCGCCACAACAGCGACATCAAGGTACAAAATTGAACATTGCATTACAGGTTGCGGCAAAAGATTGTCAGGCACAATTTTAGTTAAAGTAATATGATAGCAATCATTTAGGTTCTCGAGTAGTTGGAGCTTTTAAGCATGCAATGTAGCTAACATGTATAAACAAATTTGACTCAGTAGCTTAAAGTAAGTATTAACAGTATGAACACACTGAAACTACGCTTGCCTGTGCTTAAGAGAGGGACATGCATTACACACATAAAAATCTGGGCTGATTAATCTTACACCCCCTCTTTGTAAAATTATATGTCTAGCTAGGTACACAGCTGAGTGAAATGAATGACATCAAGCTTATATGTTTGGTAGAGGATATACTATGTTGAGTAGTTTAAAGTTCAGGCACATTGTTAATGTTAGGTTCTGGCATTGCCCTTAGAGCAACACTACATGAATGAGACAGACATATGTAAAATAACGATATGTGCAGAACAAAGTAAATCAATGAAAACTGTGCTCATCTGTAGTAAGAATAGTCCTCGGCTATCAGGGGTTGGGCATGACAGCCCCGCAGGTAGAGGCAACAGGCGTCCTGGGGAAGTGTGAAACTGCCGCAGGGCACATGCAGCCAGTCCGCCCTAGGTACCTAACCCACGCCAGATCTTGAGGCCTGCCACTGGGTAGCGTGGAGCCACTCGGCGATATGTTGCAGCCAGCTTCTCCGTGAGGTGCAAGATGTCATTATGACAGCGAGGTCCGAGCTCCGCTCCGGTGGGGTGGACTTGATAGTTGGAGGCCGTCTGCTTATGGAGGCGTATCACCGGTCGCGGTACCGGGGTGCAGGCAGGTAGGTTATATTTCTATCTGTACATGGGGTGCTACACCGCGCCCCGGACCGACTCAGCCCTCCAGTCCGAGGTCGCATGAAATGTTGTCTCTCAGCCGCCTTGTGTCTAAGTGAAGTGCAGCGTCTGACCCTGCGGTGCGCCGCCTTCCCCAGAGCCGGTAGAGCTGTTGGTTTGGGCATGATTCTCCGAGGCAGGTAGGTCTCAGTTTGCTGCTGCGCAGAATGGAGCTTCCGACTTCTCAGTTGTTGCCCTACATTAAGGAAGAGTCTATCTTGCCTTGTGTGGATGTCGCTTCGGGCATCACTGGCGTGTGTAGCCCGCTTGGTATCCGCCATTTTGAGTAAGGCGATGTGTTGCCCTCCCGCTCTCCCGCCTCGTGGCCGAGGGCGTGAGGATAATGCCGTCGGTAGGTGCTCTTCAAGGGTGTGTGCCCCAGCCAGCCGTTCCTCCAGCTTTGTCCAGAAGGCTGCAAATGTGGCATCCAGCCGTTGTAGAATATCGGGCCAGTGCGCCTTGTCTTGTGGTTCAGGGGCATTTGCCGCCATTTTCAGGTTAGTAAGCGCTGCTTGGGTGTACATCCCCCTGTGCTGTTGGGGTCCTTCAGAGACCGGGATAACCCCCACCGGTCCATAGGGGGGGGAACGAGGGTCCAGTCGCCAGCTGTTTGCCCTTGGGGGCAACCGGGGAGCGTCCGCCTCCCGAGTGCCGTGTGGACTTGTAGGCCGCAGATAATGCTCCGGTAATCCTTGCAGGGATGGCATCATATTTGGTGTCAGTGTGAGCCCCACTAGTTCCCCTCTCGATTGGTGACCTTTTTGGGTCGTTTGTGGGACACCTGCAGCTTGTACATAGTAATTATTGCCCAGAAAAGCAGGAGCCATTCTGTTCTGCATCCTCTCAGTTCGGCGGCCAGACCCAGCCCCCCCTGATATTATTTTTAAACCTTTGCCCCTCTAATTTAAGACTATGTCCTCTTGTTGTGGTAGTTTTTCTTCTTTTAAATATAGTCTCCTCCTTTACTTTGTTGATTCCCTTTATGTATTTAAATGTTTCTATCATATCCTCCCCTCCTCCCTCCCCCCCCGTCTCATCTTTCCTCCTCCAAGCTATACATGTTAAGTTCCTTTAACCTTTCCTGGTAAGTTTTATCCTGCAATCCATGAACCAGTTTAGTAGCCCTTCTCTGAACTCTCTCTAAAGTATCAATATCCTTCTGGAGATACGGTCTCCAGTACTGCGTACAATACTCCAAGTGAGGTCTCACCAGCGTTCTGTACAATGGCATGAGCACTTCTCTCTTTCTACTGCTAATACCTCTCCCTATACAAACAAGCATTCTGCTAGTATTTCCTGCTGCTCTATTACATTGTCTGCCTACCTTTAAAGCATCAAATATAATCACCTCTAAATCCCTTTTCTCATATATTGAGGTTAGGATTCTATCAAATATTCTGTACTCTGCTATTGGGTTTTTACGTCTAAGATGCATTATCTTGCACTTATCCATATTAAATGTCAGTTGCCACAACTCTGACCATTTTTCTAGTTTAACTAAATCATTTGCCATTTGGCTTATCCCTCTTGGAACATCAACCCTGTTACATATCTTAGTATCATCAGCAAAAAGACATTCCTTACCACCAAGACCTTCTGCAATATCACTAATAAAAATATTAACGAGAATGGGTCCAAGTAGATATCCCTGAGGTACCACACTGGTGACAAGACCATGTTTTGAATATACTCCACTGCCTTACCCATTTAACAATATTGGAATCCAAACTTAAAGTTGCAGTTCATTGATAAGCCTTATATGTGCAACAGTGTCAAAAACCTTACTGAAATCTAGGTAAGCAATGTCCACTGCACCACCCTGATCTACTATTTTAGCTACCCAATCAAAAAAATCAATTTGGTATGATCTCCCTGAAGTAAACCCATGTCTCTGATCTTGAAATCCATGTGATTTTAGATGTTCAACAATCCTATCCTTTAACATGATTTCCATTACTTTCCCCACTACTGAAGTAAGGCTTACTGGCCTATAGTTGCCCGACTCCTCCCTACTGCCTTTCTTGTGAATGGGTACAACATTCACTAACTTCCAATCTTCTGGGACTATTCCTGTTAACAATGATTGCTTAAATAAACATGTTAATGGTTTTGCTAGTACACTACTAAGCTCTTTTAATAACTTTGGGTGTATTCCATCAGGTCCCATTGACTTATTTGTCTTTACTTTTGACAGTTGAAATAAAACCTCTTCCTCTGTAAACTCACATGTAACAAATTACTCATTTGTCCTTTTTTTTTTCTAACTGAGGTCCCTTTCTTTCATTTTCATCTGTAAATACTGAACAAAAATATTCATTGAGGCAGTCAGCTAGACCTTTATCCTCTTCTACATACCTTCCTTCTTTTGTTTTTAATCAAACTAATCCTTGTTTTACTTTCCTTTTCTCATTTATGCATCAAAAATGTTTTGTCCCCCTTTTTATTTTTTTTTATTTTTTTTTACGGACTGTGCTATTTTCTCTGTGTGTGATTTACAAGCTCCTATAACTTGCTTAGCATCTTTCTGCTTAATCTGATACATCATTCTGTCTTCCTCACTCTGTTTTTTTTTTATAATTACTAAATGCTAACTTTGTTTTTTACTATTTTGGCCACATCTGCGGAGTACCACAGTGGTTTCTTGAATTTTTTGCTTTTACCGACAAGCCTAATGCAATTTTCTGTTGCCTTCAGCAGTGCAACTTTTAAATAATCCCATTTCTCTTGGACTCCATTTAAATTGCTCCAGTCTGATAATGACTCCTTTACACATATTCTAATTTTAGAAAAGTCTGTTTTTCCAAAGTCTAAAACTTTTGTTTTTGTGTGGTGTGACTCAGTCACTGTTCTTATATTAAACCACACTGACTGATGATCACTGGGTCCTAAACTTCCACCTACAGTAATATCTGATACCAAATCTCCATTTGTTAACACTAAATCTAGTATGGCCTCCTTATGAGTTGGCTTCTCAACGACTTGTTTTAGAGACAATTCCAGCAGGGAGTTTAGAATATGTGTGTTCCTGGCACAAGCAGCTATTTTGGTTTTCCAGTTCACATCAGGAAGATTAAAGTCCCCCATGATGATAACTTCCCCTTCATTGACATTTCAGCGATTTCCTCAACTAGTAGTTTATCTAACTTTATTTGTCCCGGGGGCCTATAAATCACACCTACACGAGTTACTGTGTGATTACCAATTAATTCTAACGTAACCCAAACGGACTCTATGTTTGCCACACTAACTTTTATTAGGCTAGAGTTTATGCTATCCTTCACATACAGGGGCCACTCCTGCCCCTTTCTTGCCTTCCCTGTCTTCTCTATATAAAGAGTACCCTGGTATTGCTATGTCCCAGTCATTTTTCTCATTATACCATGTCTCAGTAACAGCGACTAAATCTACATTATCAGTTGCCATTATTGCCACGAGTTCATGGATCTTATTCCCTAAACTGCGAGCATTTGTAGACATGACTCTAAGCTTATCATTTTTTAAACACTTGCTTCAGGCACCTTCTGTCCTTCTTTTGGTGGGTAAGTGGATTGATGTTTTATCACCCGTTTGCCCCCCCTCCTAGTTTAAATACAACCTAGCAAAACCTTTGAACTGCTCACTGAGAACATTTGTTCCCTTTTGAGAAAGATGCAAACCATCTTTTTTGTACAGTTTATTTCCATTACAAACAGAGCTACCAGAGAAATTAAGCCAAATCCTTGCTCCCGACACCATTCACCAAGCCACAAGTCCCTAATACGAATCCGCCTGTCGTTCTGAGTGTTACGCATAGGCAGAACTTCAGAGAATGACAGTGTGGAAGCAACCTGCCGTATATCATTGGCAAAAACACTAAAAACTTCCTTAACCTCGGAAACCTCATTGCAAGCCAAGTCATTTGTCCCTAGATGGACAAGTACATCCAATTCCCCTTTCTGCTTTGCTCGCTTAACAATATTACCAATACGTCTCCTGTCTCTGAGCAGTAGCCCCGGGAAGACATCTCACAAGACCACTATTGTCCAGCTCCACTCCTCTTATGATAGAAACCCCCAACAACAACCACTGCTTTCTATTAGTCCTCACCATAGTCTCCAAAAACCACTACACTCGGTGCCTGAGCCTGTCTCTACAACACCACTACCCTCAGTGCCTGAGCCTGTCTCCATAACACCACTACATGGTGGCCAGACTGAGTAACAATGAAGTATCATTTTTAAGCATATTGTCATGATCTTGTTCAGGTCAGATTGGAGGCTTTGGTCAGAGTTAACAACAGAGGTTTTATTGGTAGGTATTGACATAACAGCAGGATAACTTATAGAATGAAATAATAGGGAGAAGGAAAGGAAGATAAATAAAGGTTAAGGCATTATGCCCTATATAGATAATAATTAGGTTTGCAAATAAGAGAGCTAGAGATAAAAGCGTAGGTAGAATAGTAAGACAAGTATAAAGAACAAATACGATTTCAGGGTAAGAAAACACCTTGTAAGTAAGAGTAAGCAGCAATGTCCAGATAGGGGTTATGCAGGTTTGTATAATTAAGGTAGGCAGGATAAAGCAGAGTTGTAAGCAATTCAGGTTAGTATGGAGCAGGGTTGGTAGTAACTCAGGTTGGCAGGATAAAGCAGGGTTGTAAGCAATCCAGGCTGGTGTGGAGCAGGATTGGTAGTAAATCAGGTTGGCATGATAAAACAGAGTTGCAGGCAATCCAGGTTGGTATGGAGCAAGGTTGATAGTAGATCAGATTGGAACACAATAATGGTAAATCACAGGTTGCTTCACAGGAGCCAGAATCTGAAGTCTTTCAGCTTCAATGTAAAGGCCACTTGATTTGTCGGGTGTGGCCTTTTATAGCACAGTTGATTCATGCTATACAGGTGAGAGACGGAGGTGACTAGTGGCTAGGGAGGCCAACTAGTGGTGGAGAACTGGAACTTGATTTAAAAGTAACAGAAATAAACTAACATAGAAAAGTTGTCAGGATAGGATCCTGACACATATATTCTATTTTCCCAATTCATTTTTTAAATATATTAGTACACATGTAGTGGTAAAATATTTTAGATTTCTATACAGATTTCCTTTTAGAGACTCATCAACAATCTAGGTGAACATTAAACATAAAGCTTCCCCACAAACACTTATTTGGGGCTATTGCACAGCACTGACATTTATCTACTTTTGGACATTCTATCACATAGGTTTGCGGAATAACCTTTTATGTCTGGCAGCTACAAATTTTTATCTTTGGACTTTTTAATATTTGGTGTCATACAGACGATTTAATTTTATATTGCGCTTTTTTGTTCTATTTTTTTGTGTATTAAACATAAAGGGTTAATTATCATTCAGGCGAGAGGTTATATAAGTGTTTGTAGTTGTCAAGGTATCTACAATTATAGAAGAGTACTAAACAGTATGAAAAGACTATTTGATGTTGATATTAGAATAATACTGTGCTGTCTTTCACATCCATCTGTCATCCCACCCACACTAAATGTATTTAAGAGAGCATGCTGTGTACATTTTCTATGACATTTTAGAAAATCATTCAGAGCAAGCAGGGCCGGTGCAAGGATTTTTGCCGCCCTAGGCAAAAGAAAGATTTGCTTCCCCCCCCCCAGTGACATCACAATGCCCTACCCATATGATCCGCCATATGAACTAACGCCAGTGCTGCACACAGTGTGTGTTTACATTAAAAAGCCTGCAGGGACAAACTATAGACACCAGAACCACTTAATTAAGCTGCAGTGGTTCTGGGGACTAAAGTGTCCCTTTAATGTGAGGTAAATTAGAGATTAGTGTCACTAATAATATACTAGATTGCCTACTTACAACCAGATGAGGATGGTGATGGGCTCTGGCTGCAGTCTGGTTCCACTGGTCTGGTGTAGAACAGGATCTCTGGAGGCTGTTTGTAACTGTGGTCACAAAATTCAATGTTCTGGGAGAACAGCAAGAAGCTCCATTTTTTGGGGCCCCTTACACAGCTCAAGGTGCGTTGAGTGTGTGCAAGATGCATTGTGTTTCTGTGTGTGTGTAAGAGAAGCAATGTGTGTTTGCATGTGTGTGTAAGGGATGCATTGTGTGTTTCTGTGTATGTGTGCAAAGGATGCATTGTCTTTATGTGTAAGGGTTGCATTGTGTGTGTGTGTGTGTGTGTGTGTGTGTGTGTGTGAAATGGATGCATTGTGTGTTTCTCTGTGTGTAAGGGAAGCATGTTGTGTTTCTGTGTGTGTAGGGATGCATTGAGTGTTTCTGAGTATGTATAGGGATGCATTGTGTGTGTGTGTGTGTGTGTGCGTAGTGTGAAAGAGCTCCCTGTCCTGCCCTCTGTCCTATAGAGCTCTCCCTTCCGTCCCTTAGAGATCTCCCCTACCCCTTAGTGGTCTCTCATCTCCTCCCCTCCCCTGTCCCTTAGTGGTCTCTACTCTCCTCCCCCCACCTACCTTAGTGGTCTCTACTCTCCCCCCACCCTCCCCTAGTGGTCTATCCTCCACACACCCCCTCCCTCCCTTAGTGTTCTCTGTTCTCCCCCCTCCCTCCTTTAGTGGTCTCTCCCTCCCCCACGTTTTTCTCAACCCCCCCTGTGTTCTCATCCCCCCCCCATGTTCTCCTCCCCCTCTCCTCTTGTTCTCCTCTTCTTCCCCCATGTTCTCCTCTTCTCCCCCCTGTAATCATCTCTTCTTCTCCCCCTCCCTGTAATCTTCTCTTCTTCTCCCCCCTCTCTGTAATCTTTTCTTCTCCCTCCCGTAATCTTCTCTTCTCCCCCCTCCCTCCAATCTCTTCTTCTTCCCCCTCCCTCCCTGTAATCTCTTCTTCCCCCCCTCCCTCCCTGTAATCTCTTCTTTCCGCCCCCCTCCCGTGCTGTAATCTCTTCTCCCCCCTGTAATCTCTTCTCCCCCCTCCCTGTAATCTCTTCTTCCCACCCCTCCCTCCCTGTAATCTCTTCTCCCCCCCTCCTTGTAATCTCTTCTCCCCCCCTCCCTGTAAACTCTTCTTCCCACCCCTCCCTCCCTGTAATCTCTTCTTCCCCCCTCCCTCCCTGTAATCTCTTCTTCCCCCCCCTCCCTGTAATCTCTTCTCCCCCCCCTGTAATCTCTTCTTTCCCCCTCCCTCCCTCCCTGTAATCTCTTCCCCCTCCCTCCCTGTAATCTCTTTTCCCCCTCCCTGTAATCTCTTCTTTCCCCCTCCCTCCCTCCCTGTAATCTCTTCTTCCCGCCTCCCCCCCTCCCTGTAATCTCTAATTCTCCCCCCCCTTTTCTCATCACCTTCCCTTCCAGTAGCATGGCCGAGCTCCTCTCCGGTCCGCGGTACAGGAGTTTTTGTTTCCTGTACCCGGCCGGACTGACAGGAAGTGCACACTGAGTGTGCACTTCCTGTCAGTCCGGCCGGGACCGCGGACCAGAGAGGAGCTCGGCCACGCTACAGGGGAGGGGAGGGGAGGCAGTGCAGCAGCCGCCTGAGCGCTCTTTATAGAGCGCTCAGGTGGCTGCAGCATTTAAAGGGCCGGCGATGGGGGCGCAGGGCGCCCCCTCCTATATGGCGCCCTAGGCGGCTGCCTAGTTCGCATTATAGGAAGCGCCGGCCCTGAGAGCAAGCCAATTCCTTATGTAATTTGAGGTTTTTCTGATGATTATTCATGTAGTACTCGCACTTATAACGCTTCTGTCATTATGATATATTTGAATTACATTTGGTAACAAAGATTTATATAATGATTTATTCAGTCTTGGTTTTTTTAGCAACCATAGGTAACTCATGATATTGTCAATTTGTCAATTATCAAAGGTGATGAAATATTCTGAATTCTATTAATGTTAACTATTATAGGGGTTTATCATATGATGTGTTATAAGAAAACTGAAAGAATGTTTTAGTATCTAAAATAACTGATTATAACCTTGGTGTGCATTACTTTGTGAAGCAAACATGATGTAAGCAAGTTATGTTTACCATTGATGTATGGGGGAAGCCATCTTTAAATACATTTTGTCAGAAGCCCAGCTGATCCAAGCAAGTACCATTTAGTAATTCAAGAGTTTGTGTGCGTTCACAATATATGGAATCAAGACAACTGCACAGTAGCTCACAAATGCACTTTGAGACGGCTTGAAGGCTTCACATTTTTATATAGAAGATTATATAGCCACTAAATAACTACTTGCAAAACTTCCATCTTGGGACTTCAATGGAACACAAATATTTATAAAAGTAAGTGATGGTGCTAAATGACAATATTTTGTGGTTATCCAGTACCCGTGTTCTTTTTTTGTATTTCTAGTTTACCTAAACAATTTGGCTTATCCCTCCTGGAACATCAACCCTGTCACATATCTTAGTATCATCCGCAAAAATACATACCTTACCATCAAGACCTTCTGCAATATCACTAATAAAAATATTAAAGAGAATGGGTCCAAGTACAGATCCCTGAGGTACCCCACTGGTGACAAGCCCAAGCTTCGAATATACTCCATTGATTACAACCCTCTGTTGCCTGTCACTCAGCCACTGCCTTACCCATTCAACAATATTGGAATCCAAACTTAAAGATTGCAGTTTATTGATAAGCTTTTTATGTGCAACAGTGTCAAAAACCCTTCTGAAATCTAGGTAAGCACTGTCTACTGCACCACCCTGATCTATTACTTTAGTTACCCTATCAAATAAATCAATAAGATTAGTTTGGCATGATCTCCCTGAAGTAAACCCATGTCTCTGATCTTGAAATCCATGTGATTTTAGATGTTCAACAATCCTATCCTTTAACATGGTTTCCATTACATTCCCCACTACTGAAGTAAGGCTTACTGGCCTATAGTTGCCCGACTCCTCCCTACTACCTTTCTTGTGAACAGTCGCTAAATTCCAAACTACTGTTAACAATGATTGGTTAAATAAATCTGTTAATGGTTTTGCTAGTACACCACTTTTAATAACTTTGGGTGCGTTCCATCAGGTCCCTATTTGTCTTTACTTTTGACAGTTGAAATAAAACCTCTTCCTCTGTAAACTCACATGTAACAAATTACTCATTTGTCCTTTTTTTTCTAACTGAGGCCCCTTTCTTTCATTTTCAGCTGTAAATACTGAACAAAAATATTCATTGAGGCAGTCAGCTAGACCTTTATCCTCTTCTACATACCTTCCTTCTTTTGTTTTTAATCTAACTAATGATTGTTTTACTTTCATTTTCTCATTTATGTATCTAAAAAATATTTTGTACCCTTTTTTTTACTGACTGTGCTATTTTCTCTTCTGTGTGTGATTTGGAAGCTCCAATAACTTGCTTAGCCTCTTTCTGCCTAATCTTATAGATCATTCTCTCTTCCTCACTCTGGTTTTTGTTTTATAATTACTATATGCTAACTTTTAGTTTTTTACTATTTTGGCTACATCTGCAGAGTACCACAACATAGCAGATGGAAAGCTCAAGTATATATAAGCCAGGCTTATTTATAAGTCATTTCTTGATAGCAATCCCCCCTATATGTGAGTAGGTGTCAGCAATGACATGATTTTGTGCATGCATGTGGCTTCAAGACATCATGCAGAGCTGCATCATCTAGAGTTAGAAATGCTGGCTGAGGTGTCTGAGGGTGTGTAACTGATGCGATGTGATGTCATCAGAGGATAAGGGCACCAGGTGAGTGGCATAGAACAAGGATATGATCTTTACAGTAGCATGGCTTGTTCCTGCCATGCACATTAGAACGTACGAATTTGCATGGAACACAAACACACTTTGTTTGAACTAGATGTTATAAAGCTTAACGCTTAGCTCTGTAAAATGTATCCTAAATAACTATTGCTATATACCCCTTGGATGCCCAAGGTAGAACTCTATAGTGCACTAGATAATGCCACTTGTCATCGACATAGCTATCAGTCCCAATGTTGGCATTCTGGCATGTTACTCATTGCACTTTCCCATTACAAAGCAAATACTGCTTGATCAGACTAATACAGAATATTCCATTCAACATACTCCTGAAACTTAACATATCCATTCTTGGTATACAGAACAAAAAAAAAGTGTAAGATTTTTTTCTATTCTTCCTTCAGTCAGTGCAAGTAAGTGAATAGTAATTTATTTTATTGATTTATTCAAGGCAAATGACATGTCATCAAAGTAAATTGACACACTTAAACTATGTTTGCCACTGTGTTTGTGCCTAAAAAGAGTTACTTGCTAAAACCACTGTGTAGGGTGCAAAATTGTCTAATACATATTTAAAGAAGAAATAGGAAGGAATAATTAAAGAGCAGGCAGCCATAGGGATTTTTAACCCCTTCAGGACCGGCCTGTTTTTGTAATGTTGTACGTTAAGGACCAGGGCTCTTTTAACACTTTTGTGGTGTGTGTGTTTAGCTGTAATTTTCCTCTCTCTCATTTACTGTTCCCATACAAGTTATATATTGTTTTTTTCAGGACAAAAAAAGGCTTTCTTTACATACCATTATTTGTATCATGTCATATAATTTACTTTAAAAAAAAAATAATAAAATATTGTGAAAAATTGAAAAAAAAACATGTTTTTTTTTACTTTTGCTTGAAAAATCTTTTACTTACCTATGAAAGCTAATGAAAAAAACTGCTAAATTGATTTTGTACTAAGTTTAAAAACACCCAGTGTTTATGTGTTTTTTTTTTTGCTTTTTTTGTGTGCAAGTTATAGGGCTATAAGTACAATTAGGAAATTGCTGTTTCAAAATATATATTTTTAAAATGTATCAATAGTGACATTGTAACACTATTATCTGTCATAAATCTCGGAATCACACCCCATATGTACATATTTTATTAAAGTATACAACCCAGGGTATTTAATATGGGGTATGTCCAGTCTTTTTTTTAGTAGCCACTTAGTCACACTGGCCAAAGTTAGAGCTCATATTTGTTTGTGTGTGAAAAAAGTAAAAAAAACTAAATTGAACGCTTATTTTAACCAGTGTTTGTGACTAAGTGGCTACTAAAAAAGACTGGACACAGTGGTGTATCCTGGTATTGTGCTGGTTTGTGCTGTTTTTTTGTCCCTAGGCAGGACAAAACTCAGGCACCCTCCTCCCCCCCCCCCCCCACGCCACCCCTTCCCCCCACCCGCCTTCTAAATACACACACACATTCACTGACAGATACGCATACACTAACAGAAACACACACACACTAACAGACACACACACACACTAACAGACACACACACACACAGACTAACAGACACAGACACTAACAGACACCCCCACTAACAGACACACACACTCACACACTAACAGACACACACACAGACACACACACTAACAGACACACTCACTAACAGACACACACACACACACTCACTCACATTAACACTTTTTTTTTTTTACTTGAACCCCCCCAGCCTCCTTACCTTTGGGAAAGCTGGGGGGGTCATCTTTCTCCCTGGTGGTCCAGTGGCTGCTGGGCGGTCGGGCGGCGCTGGCGGGCAGCTGGCGAGGGAGCACTCCCTCTGAGCTGTCTGCTCAGCTCCCTCGCGCGCCGCCCGCAGAGTGAGGCTGGGAGGCAGAACCGGAATATGACGTCATATTCCGGCTCCCAGCCTCACTCAGCGGCGCGCGAGGGAGCTGAGCAGACAGCTCAGAGGAAGTGCTCCCTCGCCAGCTGCCCGCCAGCGCCGCCCGACCGCCCAGCAGCCCACCGGCATGTCTGTTAGCAGCAAGGCTAACAAGACATTTGCCTTGGGCATTTGGGGGCGTCTTTTTTGCCGCCCCCTGGAAAATGCCGCCCAAGGCAAATGCCTTGTTTGCCTCGCGGCTAAAACGTCCCTGACTGGACATACCCCATTTACAATACCTTGGGTTATCTTCTTTTGCAAATGGTATGCCATCATGAGGGTAATTCTCATTCCTGGGCTACCATACACTCTCAAAGGCAACGTAACCAACCTGGCAATTTTCTATATAAAAATATGTGACTCTGTAACTTTCAAAAACGCTATAAAACCTGTACATGGGGGGTACTGCAATACTCAGGAGACTTTGCTGAACACAAATATTAGTGTTTCAAAACAGTAAAATGTATCCCAACAATTTTTTATCAGTAAAAGTGCTGTTTGTGTGTGAAAAATGCAAAAAATAGTAATTTTCACTGACAATATCTTCGCTGTGATATGTTTTACTGTTTTGAATCACTAATATTCCTGTTCAGTCTCCCGAGTAAAATAGTACCCCCCATGTACAGGTTTCAGTGTGTCATAGAAAGTTACAGGGTAAAATACAGTGCTAGCAAATTAAATTCTCTGGACTTTCGGCCTGGGTTGTCAGGCAGGTCTCTCAAATTGCAATCAATAAAATTACTTAATTATGTAAAAATATTACATAAATACGCACGTAGAATTTAAATATATATGCATATTTATATATTTGAAGTCTACATGTATATTTATATAATTATTTATGTAATTTTGTATATGGACATATTACATAGTTACATAGTTAGATAGCTGAAAAGAGACTTGCGTCCATCAAGTTCAGCCTTCCTCACATTTGTTTTTTTGCTGTTGATCCAAAAGAAAAAAAAAAAAAAAAAACCCCAGTTTGAAGCACAATTTTGCAACAAGCTAGGACAAAAAATTCCTTCTTGACCCCAGAATGGCAGTCAGATTTATCCTTGAATCAAGCAGTTATTACCCTACATTGAAAGATTATATCCTTGAATATTCTGTCTTTGCAAGTATGCATCTAGTAGCTGTTTGAACATCTGTATGGACTCTGATAAAACCACTTCTTCAGGCTGAGAATTCCACATCCTGATTGTTCTTACAGTAAAAAAACCTTTCCTTTGCCTTAGACGAAATCTTCTTTCTTCCAGTCTAAACGCATGGCCTCGTGTCCTATGTAAAGTCCGGTTTGTGAATAGATTTCCACACAATGGTTTGTATTGGCCCCGAATATATTTGTATAATGTTATCATATCCCCTCTCAGGCGACGTTTTTCTAAACTAAATAGGTTTAAATTTGTTAACCTTTCTTCATAGCTGATATGTTCCATTCCTTTTATTAATTTTGTAGCCCGCCTCTGCACTTTTTCTAGTGCCATGATATCCTTCTTTAGAACAGGTGCCCAAAATTGCACAGCATATTCAATATGTGGTCTTACCAGTGATTTATAGAGAGGCAAAATGATATTCTCGTCCCGAGAATGAATGCCCTTTTTCATGCATGACAATACCTTACTGGCCTTGTCCACTGCTGATTGACATTGCACATTGTTGCATAGTTTGTTGTCTATAACAATTTCCAAGTCCTTTTCGTGTGTTGTTATCCCTAATTCACTTCCATTAAGGGTATACGTTGCTTTTGTATTCTTTACGCCGAAGTGCATAACTTTGCATTTTTCAACATTAAATTTCATCTGCCATTTGAGTGCCCAGTCCTCCAGTCTGTCTAAATCCTTCTGCAGCAAAGTAATATCTTGCTCACATTGTATTATTTTACAAAGTTTTGTGTCATCTGCAAACACTGAAACATGACTTTCAATGCTGTCTTCAAGATCATTTATAAAAATGTTAAATAGAAGGGGTCCCAGAACAGACCCCTGAGGGACACCACTTGCTACCTCTGTCCAGCTTGAAAATTTACCATTAACAACAACTCTTTGTGTTCTGTTTTTAAGCCAATGTTCTACCCAAGAACAAGCATTTTCATCAAGACCGATTTCCTTGAGTTTGAACACTAATCTTTTGTGTGGAACTGTATCAAATGCCTTGGCAAAATCCAAATAGATCACATCCACTGCAACACCCTGATCTATACTTCTACTTACTTCTTCGTAGAACGCAATCAAGTTAGTTTGACATGACCTGTGCTTCACAAAACCGTGCTGATTTTTGCTGATAACCATATTCTTCTCAAGGAATTCTTGAATATTATGTCTTAATAACCTTTCAAATATTTTACCAGCCACAGAAGTTAAGCTCACAGGTCTATAATTTCCAGGCAAGGATTTTGAACCCTTTTTGAATATAGGAACCACATCTGCCTTCCTCCAATCCTCCGGAACACTTCCTGAAAGAAAAGAATCTTGAAAGATTAAAAACAGAGGTTCACTTATTTCTACACTTAGTTCCTTAACCCCTTAAGGACAGAGCTTTGGAAGCTTGTCTTTCACTTTGTGACAACGGCATTTTTTGCATTTTTTGCTGTTTGCGTTCAACTGCAATTTGCATTTGACTAATTTATTGCACCGACGCATATTATATACCGTTTTTTAAAGGACAGAAAGGGCTTTCATTTGATGTAACATATATATATATATATATATATATACATGCTTATTTATTATAAAAAAAATACAGAAAAATGCAAAAAAAATGAAAAAAATTTATTTTTTTTTACAGTTTGTGCAATAATAATGTGTGCCTAATTAGTGCAGGTTAAGGAAAGTAATTAAAAATAAATTCATTAAGTTGTTCTGATTTACAGAATATATAATGTGTCTGGGATTTTCTGTTTTTTTTGGTAGTTACAGGTCACAAAGCACAAGGAGTAAAATAAACTTTTAATATGGAGCGATTTTAGAATTTGGTATGTTTGTCTTGTAAGCTTTATAGCCATAAAAGAAAACAAAATTGCCACACAAAAGTATATATTTATATAAAGTAGACACCACAGGCTATTTACCTAAGGTTGTTTTGACACTTTCTACGTAGCCATTTTACCGCCAACCTCTGCTAAATATTGGAGTAAAATTGTGTTTTTTGGGGGTTTTCGCACACAAACTTATAACAAAGAGCTTCTCATGTGTATTTTGTAAAGTTGGTGTGTGCTATTCCTGTACAAAGTTTTATTATGTGTTCAGTTACTTCTGCTGAGTACAACGGTACCCCCATTGTATGTCTTTGGCAATATTTCGTGAAGCTACAGTGCCATATAGGAGACCTGTCCTTTTCAGTATTCACAGTAGAATTTTGAGAGACGGATTTAATGAGCCTATGCTTCCATTTGGGGTATTATAACAGTTTGACTGTTCAAAAAACCCCCACAAAGGCCTACCATTTGTAAAAGTAGACACCCCAGGGTATGTCATAAGGTGCATATTGTGCCTTAACATGCCCCCATTTTTTTACCATTACATGCCAAAGTATGTGGCAAAAAATAATTTTGTGCATTTTTTACATACGGATTGCATTTTTGCTGGGCCTTTTGTATATTTCATATGTGCCACTAAGTTCAAACCCCCCAAATTATGCTCAGCTAAGTCTTCTGAGTAAAAGGACACCCCCATTGTATGTCTATGGCACTATTTCGTGAAGCTACAGTGCCATATAGGAGACCAAGCCATATCAGTTTTTACCGAACTTTGAATTTTGACGCCGGGCCTAAGTGCAATTTCCAAGCATCTTCGCAGGTTTTAAATTCAAACTACCCCACAAAGGCCTACCATTTCTTAAAGTAGACACCCCAGGGTATTTCAAAAGGCATATTTTGAACCTTAGCGTGGGATCATTTTTCCGCTAGCGTGTACCAGGTGTAGTGGTAATAAGCGTTTTTTTCTGCCTTTTTGACACACAAAGTGAGTTTGGACAGTATATTTTGCAAACCATATGTGTACTACCACTGAATAATACTTCATATGTTGCTCAGCTATGTCTGCTGAGTACAAAAATACCCCCGTATGTACCTTTGCCAGGTATATGTGGACATCGGAGGGGCACATTTGGGACACAGCCATTCCATTTTTTTTTCCAACTTTCAATTTTTACGCTGTGCCCATGTCCCATTTTAGAGTATTTTACCAGGCTATATAATCCAAATACCCCATAAAGCCATACCATTTCTTAAAGAAGACATCCCAGGGTATTTCAAAAGGCATATTTTGAACCTTAGCGTGGGATCATTTTTCCGCTAGCTTGTACCAGGTGTAGTGGTAATAAGCGTTTTTTCTGCCTTTTTGACACACAAAGTGAGTTTGCACAGTATATTTTGCAAACCTTATGTGTACTACCACTGTATAATACTTCATATGTTGCTCAGCTATGTCTGCTGAGTACAAAAATACCCCCGTATGTACCTTTCCCAGGTATATGTGGACATCGGAGGGGCACATTTGGGACACAGCCATTCCATTTTTTTTCAAACTTTAAATTTTTACGCTGTGCCCATGTCCCATTTTAGAGTATTTTACCAGGCTATATAAACCAAATACCCCATAAAGCCATACCATTTCTTAAAGAAGACATCCCAGGGTATTTTAAAAGGCATATTTTGAACCTTAGCGTGGGATCATTTTTCCGCTAGCTTGTACCAGGTGTAGTGGTAATGAGCGTTATTAAATGTATTTTTTTACTTTTTAAAACTTTTTTTACTTTTTAAAACTATTTTTTAAACTTTTGTTTTGCTTATTAATTTTTTTAAAGTTTCCTAAACTTTCGTAAAACTTTTTTTTACAGATTTAACATTTTTCTAAGCTTTTTTTTTAACGTTAACCCCTAACTAGCAGTAAGCAGCACTAACAGTAAATTCCCCATTTTCCCATAACTCCCACCCACCCCAGCTAGCAAAATATTTAATTATACAATATTTAAATTAGTTAATTAAATAAATTTAACCCCTGAGGGTTAAAAAATAAATAAAAGTTAATCGTCAGGGGTTAAAAAAAAAATTAGATCACAGTGTAATACTGTGATCTGTATTTTGATCACTGTAGGCAGTGATCGACTGGCAGGGAAGGGGTTAATTTTTATTTGGACTGGGTAAAGGGTTTTTTTTTTACATTTTTTACTTAAACGTTATTAAAACTTTTTTTAACTTAATTTTTTAACTTTTTAAAGCTTATTTTTAAACTTTTTTTAACGTTAACCCCTAGTTAGCCTAATACTAAATCCCCCAATTCCCCACTAACTTCCACCCTCCCCAGCTAGCTAAATTTATAACTTTAAAAAAATTAAATTCATTAATAAAATAAATTTAACCCCTGAGGGTTAAAAAAAAATAATAATTAACCCTCAGGGGTTAAAAAAAAAAATCAGATCATAGTAAAATGTAATCCCTGACAATTGATCACTGTAGTCAGTGATCAATTGGCAGGGAAGGGGTTAATTTTATATTAAAATGGGTAAAGGGGGGTGGGATTTTAATTTAACTTTATTGTTTTGTCACCAGGGGGCAGGATCACTGAAGATCCGGCTCCCTGCACTTCACACAGAACCAGGAAGTGCAGGGAGGCGGAGGTGAGTATAGAGAGCACATGTGCCCGCTCTGGCATGCTGTCAGAGCGGGCACATGTACTCTGACAGCCCGATCCGGTGCTCCCGGTCTGCCTCTAATGCAGAGGCAGACCGGAGCACCATTAACCCCACGATCGCCGCGATTGCGGCGATCTGGGGTTAATTTTAACGGGTGACGGACGAGGTCCGTCACTCGTCGTTAAGGCAATCCCCTGAGTGACTCACCTCGTCCGTCACTCGTCGTTAAGGGGTTAAGTACACGTGGATGGATACCGTCAGGCCCTGGAGCTTTGTTTATATTAACTTTCTTTAGTTGCTGCAGCACATTGTCTTGAGTTAACCAATTACAATTATTCTGCAAGTTTTTAGTAGCAATCATTTGCACATCTATTGCCATGGGTTCTTCTTTAATATATACGGAGGAGAAATAGTTATTTAGAATTCCTGCCTTTTCTTGGTCTTCATTAACTAACACCCCCGTTTCAGTTTTAAGTGTACCTATACTTTAATTTTTGTTTTTTTTTAGAATTTATGTACTTAAAAAATGCTTTGGGGTTGGTTTTGCTCTCTTTAGCTATCATTTTTTCATTTTGAAGTTTAGCAAGTTTAATTGCCTTTTTGCACGCATTATTTGCTTTCTTATATCTTTTATAAGATGCATCTGATTTGTCTGATTTAAATGCTTTAAATGCCCTTTTCTTATTTTTAATCTCTTGTTTTACTTCTCTACTAAGCCACATTGGTTTTAATTTGTTTCTTTTATATTTATTTCCCAATGGTACATACTGAGAAATGTACCTTTCTAATATTTGTTGGAAGATGATCCATTTATCCTCAGTGTTCTTTTCACTAAAGAGTTTATGCCAGTCAATATATTGTAAAGCTTCCCTTATCTTATTGAAATTGGCCTTTTAAAAATTATATGTTTTAGTATACCCCATGTGCTTTTGTTTTTTTGAGTTTATTTCAAAGGACACTATATTGTGATCACTATTTCCCAAGTGCTCACCTACTTGAATGTTGGTCAAAAGATCAACGTTGTTTGTTAAAACCAGGTCCAGACAAGCGTCCATTCTAGTTGGTGCTTGTACAAGTTGTGACATGAAGGTGTCATTTAACAAGTTTAAAAACCTAATTCCCTTTGCTGAGCTACTAGTCCCTATGTCCCAATTTATGTCTGGGTAATTAAAATCTCCAATAATTAAAGTGTTACTAAGATTTGCAGCTTTCTCAATTTGCTCAAACAGCTGTTGTTCCTCGTCAATATTAACATTAGGTGGTTTATAACATATCCCAACCAATAGTTGGTTTCCCTTCTTTTCCCCCAAGCAGATATTTACCCATAAAGCTTCCACATTTTCCTCATCGCATTCAATTTGCTTAAGATTTGGCTTTAACTCATGGTTGACATACAAACATACCCCACCACCCTTCTTGTTTTTCCTATCCTTCCTAAATAATGTGTACCCCTTTAAGTTAACTGCCCAGTCATGTGTCTCATCCCACCATGTTTCAGTTATGCCTATTATATCAGATTGTTTAGTGTATGCTAATGCCTCTAGTTCCCCCATTTTGTTATTTAGGCTCCTTGCATTAGTAAGCATACATTTAATATCATGCGTCTCTTGTTTATTTTGTGAATTACCAACATTACATAGCTTCTCTGTTCTGAGCTTGCCCCTCCCCCCGTCTCCACCCTCCTTATACTGTTCTAAAGCCCATCTCCTTTCTGTCCTATCTCCATTTTGTAGATTGGTAGGACCTTCCCCCCCTACTACTAGTTTAAAATCTCCTCCAACCTTCTAGCCATCCTATCCCCCAGCACTGCAGACCCTCTCCCGTTTAGGTGCAATCCATCACTACTATATAGGTTGTACCCAATCGCAAAGTCGGCCCAGTGCTCTAAAAACCCAAAACCCTCCTTCCTGCACCAAGACTTCAGCCACGCATTAACCTCTCTAATCTCCCGCTGCCTTTCTACTGTAGCACGCGGCACAGGTAATATCTCAGAGAATACCACCTTGGAGGTCCTTTTCTTGAGTTTGCTACCTAATTCCCTGAAATCATTCTTTAGGACCTTCCATCTTCCTCTTACTTTGTCATTGGTACCAACATGGACCATGACCGCTGGGTCATCCCCAGCCCCTCCCAATAATCCATCCACTGTCAGCAACATGCCGGACCCGAGCACCCGGGAGACAGCAAACTGTCCGGTTGAGCCGATCAGAGTGGCAGATTGCCCTATCTGCTCTCCTAATGATAGAGTCCCCTACCACCACAACCTGTCTTGCCTTCCTTACAGTTTGATCCCCACCCGTACTAGAGGGGCTGTCACCTCGGCTGTTAGAAGTAACAGCTTCCTCTAATACAGCTACTCCTGAGCTGATGCTCCCAACATCTTCCCTCAAACGGGCAAATCTGCTCGGTTGCACCAAATCCGGACTAGCTAGCCCTTTCCTCTTCCCTCCCCCCCTGCTTCCTCGCCCCACTGTCACCCAGCTACATGCCTGTTCCCCATCTGTCACATCTCCTCCCTCTCCACTACCTGTCCCCACTAAACTCTGCTCAGTCAGCAGCAGACTCCTCTCAAGATTGTCGATCTCCCTCATATACATATGTATATTTCATATTATTTTTATTTATTTATTTATATATACATAGATATATATACAATTTCATTCTAAGTGTATTTTGATATAAATATATATATATTAATATCAAAATACAGTTAGAATAAAATTTCATATAGACATATATTTTTTTAATTTTTATTATTATTTTTAATTTTTTTTATTTAATTTAATTTACTTATTATTTGTATTTTATAATAATATATACAATATATATAGTTATTATATATTATATACGTGTGTAATTTAATTATAAGTGTATTTTTATTTTAATATATGTATATATTAATATAAAAATACACTTAGTATGACATTATAAATATGATATATAGACATGGTCACAATAGGTGTCCTAGTATCTGCCTGTAAAATAAAAAAAATAAAAAAATGTTAATGTTAATAAATAAAATTAATGATATATATATATATATATATATATATATATATATGATATATAGACATATATTATATAAATATAATATATGTCTATATATCATATATATATATATATATATATATATATATATCATTAATTTTATTTATTAACATTAACATTTTTTTATTTTTTTTATTTTACAGGCAGATACTAGGACACCTATTGTGACCATGTTACCGCTCTGTTGAGTGATCACATGGCAGGCAGTCTCCCCACACCGGGAGCACCGCCGATATCCGGGGGAACGACGGCGATCGGGTAAGTACATAATACGGTTGTGACGGTTCAGGACCATTAGCGGTCCTCAACGGTAAAATACAGATGACGGTCCTGAACCATTTGCAGTCGCGAAGGGGGTTAAAAATATTTAATCTGGAGTATTCTTTATTTTTATTAGAACTACAAATATCTAAATATATATATACTACATAAACTGAAGTTTGTATATATGTAAAAATTATTGTACATTACTTGAAAATTTTTGTTTAATAAAAAAAAAAAAACATGACTGCACTTCTCAACAATGAACACCGAGATAATAGGGTGGATGTTTTAGAACTAGCATATGATTAACTCATAACTGCAAACTACTAAAGATTAATGTATCAATTCATGTAATTTGTCCTAGACCTCGATGTCATCAAAATAACAAAACAGAAACTTTGTTGCAAAAACACTCCACTGGTTATTGATGTAAGAGAATTATAATTGGCTGTCCTAATTTCTGTATCTTTGTGCTGAGCAATGCACTCTGACAGTTGACCAGATAGCACAGCCAAACGTTTTCATCTGGTTGCATCAGTGACTGATTCTATGTTTTCTCATCTTTTTCCATACTCATACAGGGAGTGCAGAATTATTAGGCAAGTTGTATTTTTGAGGATTAATTTTATTATTGAACAACAACCATGTTCTCAATGAACCCAAAAAACTCATTAATATCAAAGCTGAATATTTTTGGAAGTAGTTTTTAGTTTGTTTTTAGTTATAGCTATTTTAGGGGGATATCTGTGTGTGCAGGAGACTATTACTGTGCATAATTATTAGGCAACTTAACAAAAAACAAATATATACCCATTTCAATTATTTATTTTTACCAGTGAAACCAATATAACATCTCAACATTCACAAATATACATTTCTGACATTCAAAAACATAACAAAAACAAATCAGTGACCAATATAGCCACCTTTCTTTGCAAGGACACTCAAAAGCCTGCCATCCATGGATTATGTCAGTGTTTTGATCTGTTCACCATCAACATTGCGTGCAGCAGCAACCACAGCCTCCCAGACACTTTTTTATACCTGGATGACCTGCCAGAGGAGAATCATGAATAAATTCGAGTACTTTAATTCTGAAAGAGGGAGGTACGTAAATCCGGTCTTTAAAATAGTAGAGACCGTTTTTCTTGGATAATTTAATTGATTTAGGAAGTTCAAGAGCATCTTCACTGAGATCTTTAATGTCGTCAATAAGAGAAGATAAGATTCCAATGACTGAAGGCAAAGGAGGTTCAATTTTAGTGTCTTTATGGATCCTGGAAAGGGCATCAGCCTTTTTGTTTCTAGACCCAGGTCTAAAGACGATTTGGAAGTTGAACCGGGAAAAAAAGAGATTCCATCTTACTTGTCGAGCAGACAGTGTTTTATTGGAGTGAAGATATTCGAGATTTTTATGGTCAGTATATACAATTAAAGAGTTCTGAGCACCTTCAAGAAGGTGTCTCCAGGTTTCTAAAGCCACTTTGATACTTAATAATTCTTTTTCCCCTGTAGGATAATTCTTTTCGGCAGGAGACAATGATCGTGAGAAGAAGGCGACAGGATGAAGAGGTTCGTGAGGAGTTTTGTGTTGAGAAAGGACAGCTCCAATTGCAATTTCCGAAGCATCCGTTTCAAGGACATAAAGATATGAAGGATTTGGAAGTTGAAGAACAGGAGCTGTTGAAAACTTTCTCTATAATTAATTGAAGGCAGTTTGAGCCTTCTCGTTCCAATTGAAGGGATGTTTTTTACTGTTCAGTTGATTGAGTGGGTGAGCTATCTCAGAGTAGTTTTTAATAAATTTTCTGTAGAAGTTGGCGAACCCTAGAAATCGCTGTAATTCTTTTACTGTAGAGGGAACAGGCCAGTTGATGATACAATCGACTTTTGAATTATCCATACTTATTGAATGAGGGGAAATAACATAACCTAAAAAGGTTATTTCTTTGACGTGAAAAATACATTTTTCGGGTTTAGCGAATAGTTTGTGAGTTCTGAGTCTGGATAACACCCATCTGACATGTTTTCTATGTTCATCAGGAGTGTTGGAGTATATGAGAATATCATCTAAATAAATGATAACACAGACGTCCAATAGGTCTCTAAAGATATCATTTATGAAATGTTGAAAAGTTGCAGGGGCGTTGCAGAGGCCAAAAGGCATCACCAGATATTCGAAGAGGCCATATCTTGTTCGGAAAGCAGTTTTCCATTCATCATTAGCCTTTATCCTGATGAGATTATATGCCCCGCGAAGGTCAAGCTTAGTGTAGATGGTAGCAGTTTTCAAGTGTTCAACCAGTTCATTGATGAGGGGAAGAGGATAACGATTTTTAACTGTTATTTTGTTTAAGGCTGTGTAATCAATGATAGGACGTATAGTCTGGTCTTTGTTTCTCACAAAAAACATACTTGAGGCAGCAGGTGAACTAGAGGGTCTAATGAACCCTTTCCGTAGGTTTTCATCCAGATATTCTTTGAGAATTTGCAATTCAGCCTCAGAGAGAGGGTAGATGTGCCCAAAAGGTACTGGGGCACCAGGTATGAGGTCTATAGGACAATCGTAGGAACGATGAGGTGGGCGTTTCAGCTTCTTTTTTACTGAATACGTCTGAAAAGTCTGAATAACAAGAAGGTATAGTTGGTTCTTTGGAGATCTGAAGAATGGGAATTTGTTGTAAACATGTTTCTTTACAATAATGTGAGTTAAAGGTGAGAGAGAAGGGAGACCAAGAAATTTGAGGGTTGTGGTTCCTTAACCAGTTGATCCCTATTATAACGGAATAGAGAGGTGATGGAATAACATCAAATACTAGAAATTCAGTATGAATATGATTGGTGGTTACCTTTAGAGGGATGGTTTCATGAAGAATCGGTCCCGAGGAGATAAGGGAGCCGTCAATCACTTTAATAGGAACAGAAATGGTTTTTCGAACACAAGGAATTTTATTCTTTGTTACAAAGGTTGAATCAATGAATACTCCATTTGCACCAGAATCGATGATAGCTTCAGTCATAATTCTCACCTTATCCCACTGTAGTATAAGAGATATAGGAGTGAACTGAGTGGTTGGTGTAGAAGGGAGTGCACTGAAGATCGCAGAGGTATAGGCTTGCCTACCGGCCTTTGTCCGTTTCAAAAAGGGACAATCTGGAACCAAATGATCTTGAGAAGCACAATACATGCATAGGTTTAATTGACGTCTTCGGTTCTTCTCTTCAGGAGTGAGAGGACTTCTTATTACCCCTATTTCCATAGGTTCACTTGGTAAGGAAGTCTTTTCAGGAGCTTTTGAGGGAGTGAAAGGTTTGCGGTCTTTAGAATGTAAGAGGGCTTTTTCGGCCTTTCTTTCTCTTAATCTTCTGTCAATGCTGATTGATAAGTGAATTAGAGCGTTCAAAGTAGTAGGGAGTTCTGTTCTAGATAGTTCATCTTTTACAGCTTCAGATAAACCAATTCAAAATTGGTTGCGCAATGTGATGTCATTCCATTGCGTTTCTACTGCCCATCTTTTAAATTCAGCAATGTAATCTTCTACGGGTCTATGTCTTTGCTGTAGAGTTCTGATTGTTAAATCAGCTGTTGCTTGTTTGTTAGGATCTACATAGAGAAGAGACATGGCTTCAAAAAATTCATCCAGTGAGTCTAAGATGGGATCATCGTTTTCCAGAAAGGAATGGGCCCATGACATAGGTTCACCTCTTAGAAAGGAAATAACCGAACAAACCTTAGTTCTTTCTGTAGGATAAGATCTAGGTTTCAAAGCAATTAATAGTTTGCAAGAGTTGAGGAACTCCCTGTATTTAGAACGATCTCCAGAGAACTTTTCAGGGTTACATACAGCAGGATCACTAGCCGAATGCAGAATAGTATGAGGAGTATGAGTTTGTAGATCTCTGACATAAGTGAGAATTATTTCGTTAGTAACTTGCAGGTCTTGCACACCTTGGGCTAGTGTATCAACTCTTTGATTCAGCGTAGTTATCGTAGAATCGAAATCT
The DNA here is from genome assembly GCF_036172605.1 of Pelobates fuscus. Lineage (NCBI taxonomy): Eukaryota > Metazoa > Chordata > Amphibia > Anura > Pelobatidae > Pelobates > Pelobates fuscus. Next base: position 244,696,927 of record NC_086319.1, on the reverse strand, counting down.
GCTGGATCCATTACAAGGGCTGGATTATTCTGTCACGTCTAAACATTTGTTATGAAGGAACACAACTGCAGATTTCTTATAGTTTGAATATTTATTATAAAAAGTAAAAGGTATTGACTTTAATTCCAAATTACAGGTACTGTAGCTTTAAGTAGTAAACGATAACTGAAGTCCACAATTACAGGCACTGTAGCTTTAAGTAGTAAACGATAACTGAAGTCCACAATTATAGGCAATGTAGCTTTAAGTAGTAAACGATAACTGAAGTCCACAATTACAGGCACTGTAGCTTTAAGTAGTAAACGGTAGTAATTAGCAGACACTGAATCAGAAAGAGTCTCTTAGTAGTATTAATGAATTAGGTGATAAGAAGTTACAATAGCTGTTCCATAGACTTTAACTGAAGCAAGACAGATGCAGCTAACTGAGATAAAGTATGGGTTGAAGTTAGCTGTAACGGGTTTGTTTTATCGAAGGACTTTGGAGACAGGAAATAACAGCTTTGAGATGCAACGCTTATCACAGAGGTTTTACTTAGCTTCCGGCACATAGAACACTGGTTCCCGAGATCTCCTCAGAGGCGGTTATCCTGGATGGAGAGAGTTCAGCTTTAGTTGTGGATGAGGAGAGGTGAAGGGAACTTGAAGTCTTCCAGTCCGGTCCGGTAACAGAGGGCTTTCACAACGATGTTGTAGCCGGTTCGTGAGTACGGAACGTAGTTCAATAATCCAGCGTCGATCAGCTGGTGCGGTCGGATTAAATAAGGAGACCGTGTCATAAAGGGGTGTGGCTAAGCTCCGTGGAACCAGGAAGTAAGAGGATACCATAGTTAAGGCATGACAGACGCGTGTGATGGAGCATTGTCCTGCATGAAAATCATGTTTTTCTTGAAGGATGCAGACTTCTTCCTGTACCACTGCTTGAAGAAGGTGTCTTCCAGAAACTTGGAGTTGAGCTTGACTCCATCCTCAACCCGAAAAGGCCCCACAAGCTCATCTTTGATGATACCAGCCCAAACCAGTACTCCACCTCCACCTTGCTGGCGTCTGAGTCGGACTGGAGCTCTCTGCCCTTTACCAATCCATCCATCTGGCCCATCAAGACTCACTCTCATTTCATCAGTCCATAAAACCTTAGAAAAATCAGTCTTGAGATATTTCTTGGCCCAGTCTTGACGTTTCAGCTTGTGTGTCTTGTTCAGTGGTGGTCGTCTTTCAGCCTTTCTTACCTTGGCCATGTCTCTGAGTATTGCACACCTTGTGCTTTCGGGCACTCCAGTGATGTTGCAGCTCTGAAATATGGCCAAACTGGTGGCAAGTGGCATCTTGGCAGCTGCACGCTTGACTTTTCTCAGTTCATGGGCAGTTATTTTGCGCCTTGGTTTCTCCACACGCTTCTTGCGACCCTGTTGACTATTTTGTATGAAACGCTTGATTGTTCGATGATCACGCTTCAGAAGCTTTGCAATTTTAAGAGTGCTGCATCCCTCTGCAAGATATCTCACTATTTTTGACTTTTCTGAGCCTGTCAAGTCCTTCTTTTGACCCATTTTGCCAAAGGAAAGGAAGTTGCCTAATAATTATGCACACCTGATATAGGGTGTTGATGTCATTAGACCACGCCCCTTCTCATTACAGAGATGCACATCACCTAATATGCTTAATTGGTAGTAGGCTTTCGAGCCTATACAGCTTGGAGTAAGACAACATGCATAAAGAGGATGATGTGGTCAAAATACTCATTTGCCTAATAATTCTGCACACAGTGTAATAAAGATTAGCTTAGATTCAAAAATGTTGTAGATAATCCACAAAAGTACTAAAATACTCCAGACACTATCTTTCTAAAATGCTATGTATGTGAAGATTGTGCCCTCTTTTTTAACTTTACAAAAAGTGCAGATTTCTAAATGAATCTTGTTACACCCTCCTTGCTGTTAACCAGTCTTGTAACTTAGAGGTTGTCCAGCTCGGGAGAGCTAAACTCAAGAGTCAGTAATTGCTTAGAGCACCTACTTTGCAAATAATTCTCATTGAGCCACATTGGGAAGTCTGTAATTGGACAGCCACAGAAAGTCTGGGCGTGGTTAGAAGGGGAGGGCTTGAAAAGGTTGAAAGTCTGCAGCTTTTGCAAGCTGTTTGTAGATATACCACCAATGACAATTGCATAATTAAATGAATGCATGTTTTATTTGTGGGTATATCTACTAAACAGTGACTATTTGGGTTTAATAGAGCAGTGGTTCCTTTAAGTATAATATCAAATTGTAGCTTGTACTAAGCAAAGGCATAGATCCCTAATCATGGATCAAACTGATTTACAAACATTTCAGACTTATAATATATGTGGCTTTTGCCACTGAACATAATACAGGTAGATAGGTAGTTAACTTATTACTAGAATTTGACCAAGTATCAAATGACTGGTCGAGATAAATTGTGTGTGAAAATCTGTAGTAAAATTCACTTGCATATGTTACAAGTCTTGAAGAAAAAAATAAAACTGGTTTCATGAGCAGGTGCTAATTAAACAATTATTTTGTTGGGGAAGAGAGAGCCACAAATACAGCATTTTGGCTCAAAGAGTCTTTAATTAAGTCATTTGAAGCTGTCTATTCTACAATAAAATAACTGCTCCAATAGCACATCCTTGTGCAGATCATCAGCATTGTTTTTTAATGTCTAGTTAAGAATCAGTGGATTTCCCCAGATGTAGCTCTACTTGGAAGTGCTCATCTTCATGGCTTGCCCTTGTATGCACTGAACCTTTGTGGTTCCAAATCAAAGTCACAGAAAGTATGCAAAAGATGATCAGGTTTTTTTTTTTGTTTTTTTTTAAAAAGCAAAAAGGGCTTTTAATACAAGTATAGTGATGTCCCGAACGGTTCGCCGGCTGATAGTTCCTGGCGAACATAGCGTGTTCGCGTTCGCCACGGACGGCGAACATATGCGATGTTCGGTCTGCCCCCTATTCGTCATCATTGAGTAAACTTTGACCCTGTACCTCACAGTCAGCAGACACATTCCAGCCAATCAGCAGCAGACCCTCCCTCCCAAACCCTCCCACCTCCTAGACAGCATACAATTTAGATTAATTCTGAAGCTGCATTAATTTTTTTTATTTTGTTTTTTATTTTTTTGTGTGTTTGTGTTTATTATACATTATCCTCCCCATAGCCAGTAACCTGTGTTTATTATACATTATCCCCCTCAACCAGTAACCTGTGTTTATTATACATTATCCCCCCACAACCAGTAACCTGTGTTCATTATACATTATCCCCCCATAGCCAGTAACCTGTGTTTATTATACATTATCCTCCCCATAGCCAGTAACCTGTGTTTATTATACATTATCCCCCATAGCCAGTAACCTGTGTTTATTATACATTATCCTCCCATAGCCAGTAACCTGTGTTTATTATACATTATCCCTCCATAGCCAGTAACGTGTGTTTATTATACATTATCCCTCCCATAGCCAGTAACCTGTGTTTATTATACATTATCCCCCCATAGCCAGTAACCTGTGTTTATTATACAGTATCCTCCCATAGCCAGTAACCTGTGTTTATTATACATTATCCCCCATAGCCAGTAACCTGTGTTTATTATACATTATCCCTCCATAGCCAGTAACCTGTGTTTATTATACATTATCCCTCCCATAGCCAGTAACCTGTGTTTATTATACATTATCCTCCCATAGCCAGTAACCTGTATTTATTATACATTACCCCCCATAGCCAGTAACCTGTGTTTATTATACATTATCCTCCCATAGCCAGTAACCTGTGTTTATTATACATTATCCCTCCCATAGCCAGTAACCTGTGTTTATTATACATTATCCCCCCATAGCCAGTAACCTGTGTTTATTATACATTATCCCCCCCATAGCCAGTAACCTGTGTTTATTATACATTATTCCCCCCCATAGCCAGTAACCTGTGTTTATTATACATTATCCCCCATAGTCAATTATCGTTGGACCTAGGCAGCATGATGTCTTGGGCCGGCCCAGAGAGTGAGTGAGTGAGTGAGTGAATAATATAATATATATGTTCAGAAACATATTAGTAATATATGTAAATCGGGTTCATGCAAAGAGGGTGAAAAGGTATTAAAGAAAAACACACTTATTGCATCAAATTTACAAAGCCAAACTTTTAAACGCTTTCCTCATTTCTTTCTCGGGATGAGGAATATATCGGTTGTAGACTGAGGATTTCCATCTGCCCAATCTTTTAATAATATGCACTGGAGTGTCAGTGTTGAAGGAGACCGAAGCTGCACCTATTCTAAATGAAAGACCCGAGATATGGATACAACCCAATCTTAGGAGTAGTGTTCTGATATAGAAGATGAATTTAACCGTAGTCAGAGGGATTCAGTGAGAGTAGTGGTGAAATGTGTGTGGCATGACTGAGTGTGGGTAAGTAAGAGTCAAGTATTTTAACTGGGCACTAGTTCTAGGTGGGATAAAGTGGTATGGCGGATGGATGAGTAGTTTGGTTCGTTTTAGAGGTTTGTAGAGAAAGTATATAGTGATCAAGATTTTTAGCGATATCCAATATTTTTAAGGTGGTCCCAGTGCCACCACTCATATCTGGTGTCACAATAGCTTGCATTTAAAAAGAAACAAACTTTTTTGACTGTAATATAATAGCAGTCAGTTTCCTTCACACGTGTGCGTTTCAGGGCCTGCCAGGGCACAGTGTCACACCAGTGCAACTCATATCTGGTGTAACAGTAGTGTACATTTAAAAAAAAAAAATACAGGGGACTTGTTGTCACCTTTCGGGGACCCTTGGTGTTGTACGTGGCTGGGTGGAGGAAGAGACCTTCAATGACATCAGTGAGGACAAGGAATGGGACATGGCTAGCTTGGTATCTAACCTTGTGCAAATGGGGAGTTTGCGGTTGTGCAAATGGACTGTTTGCGGTTGTTTGCGGTGCGTTAAACGGGGAGTTTGGTCTGTCACTGTGAAGCGGGCGTAACCCTTACACTACCTGATCGATACAACATCATACCTGATGTTTTAAAGCACGTTATTCCAAACAATTTAAGAATGTTAGGTGATTTATGCCCTTTATGGATTAAAACTAGACTCTGCATCAACTATGTAATTTTCCATGGGAGTTTTGCCATGGATCCCCCTCTGGCATGCCACAGTCCAGGTGTTAGTCCCCTTGAAACAACTTTTCCATCACTATTGTGGCCAGAAAGAGTCCCTGAGGGTTTTAAAATTCGCCTGCCTATTGAAGTCTATGGCGGTGCGCCGGGTTCGCCCGTTCGCGAACATTTGCGGAGGTTCGCGTTCGCCGTTCGCAAACGGAAAATTTTATGTTCGCGACATCACTATACAAGTATCTCAAGATATGAGCCCTTATCTCACAATATGGCTGACTAGGACAAGGCATCATGGTGGTGCAGGCCTTAGCTCATTGGCTGACCAGCTGATGCTCAGGAGAGCTAAGGATTGGGAACCAGGAGCATCTGGCTCTTTGTCAGAAGTAGCGGACATGGAGGAACGATGACTGGCAGCCCGAGGTAAGATTCTTATACTGCTTGACTACTTACAATGGGGGAATGGTGCCAGGGCACTTATGGCACCATAACATCAAAAGCACAATGTAGTGGTTATAGTGCTTGCAGTGGTCCGTTAAGAAATAACAGTACCAAAAGTACCCTGTGCTTTTACCATTACCAATATTATTTAAATATACAGGGAGATATAGAGATATAGGCCACAAATCCAAACATGACAATAAGTATATGTGTGCTAACTCATTTGAGTGTTATGTCTAGGATTATTTAACAAAAATGGGGAGAGTTAGAGCTCACAAATGAAGGTGGTTTTTAACCCCTTAAGGACCGAACTTCTGGAATAAAAGGGAATCATGACATGTCACACATGTCATGTGTCCTTAAAGGACCACTATGGTGCCTGGAAAACATACTCGTTTTCCTGGCACTATAGTGCCCTTACGGTGCCCCCACCCTCAGGGACCCCCTCCCGCTGGGCTGGATGGTGAGGAAGGGGTTAAAACTTAACTTTATTCCAGCGCCGGGCGGGGAGCTCTCCTCCTCCTCTCCGCCTCCGATCCTCCCTTTCGGCTGAATGTGCATGCGCGGCAAGAGCTGCGCGCGCATTCAGCCGGTCTCATAGGAAAGCATTTACAATGCTTTCCTATGGACGCTTGCGTGCTCTCACTGTGATTTTCACAGTGAGAATCACGCAAGCGCCTCTAGCGGCTGTCAATGAGACAGCCACTAGAGGATTTGGAGGCTGGATTAACCCATTTATAAACATAGCAGTTTCTCTGAAACTGCTATGTTTATAAAAAAAAGGGTTAATCCTAGAGGGACCTGGCACCCAGACCACTTCATTAAGCTGAAGTGGTCTGGGTGTCTAGAGTGGTCCTTTAAGGGGTTAAATAGCCATCTTGGAGCACAACTGCTCACCCAGCCCTAGTCTGCGACAAATACAATGTTAACAATATTAACACACACATTGTTAACTGCTGAAGAATATGGTGGAGCACTATAAATGATAATGAAATAATAATAGGGGATCTAAACTGAGCATGCTCACTTCAATTTTACATGAATAATCTTAAGCAGTGACACCTGCTGGTTCTACATGAGTATTGTGTAATTGTTTCTTTGATACAAACCGTACCCTTCTGATTGCTCAGTACAGCTGCTGAGTGCAGACAATGGAATAAGATCCTTACATGGTTGATTAATATTTGCACACAGGTTGTGACAGCTTTATGAGGACAGTAAATGGTCCTGGCTTAGAAAAAAAAATGATGAGATGACTCAAAATAGAATGAATGTCTTCTGAGTCAGACAGATCTGTACTGTATTGCCACAGAAACACATTTTTCTGTATCAGTAATTGCTTTTATCAATTATCGTTTAATCATCATGTATTTTGAAAAAAATAGAACAAGATTAGACATTCAAGAAGAATAGAAAAAAGGCTAAGAAGGGTTACTTCAAGCACCATGACCATTTAGTGTTTTGAAGTGGTCTTGGTGAAACAGTGCAAATACCGAGTTTAACCCCTTGTCTGGCAGCATTGCCAGTCTGACTGGCAGCATTGTGGGAGGTCATCAATTCTGAG